>NC_087261.1:5665216-5965216 GCF_037042905.1 Lytechinus pictus
TAATGAGGATTAGCCCTGGAGCTCCAAATTCACAGATGAATTGTTCATGTTAATGTTGAATATTTCATTAGAAAGATCTTCAGAGGGGTGAATATAAAAATGTAGCGGTATATCTAATGATCGTTTACCCTGCTATAACTCCATTTCATTTCACATCCCTGACTTCCTTGAAACCTAGTTCACTGTACTTTTGAATGTACTTTTGAATTGTATTTGATTTGTATTACTTTATATTACTTTGTATTATGTTTTGAATGGAAATGGAATAAAGAATTGAATTGAATGTAAGATGCACGATATACATTTACTTTGCTGATGTTCCCTTTTGAGTATTGCCCCCCCCCCCCTCTACCTCTTCCCCTGTCTCCCTCCCCAGGCGCGGTTCTAGACTAATTTTTTTTTTTTTGGGGGGGGGCTTCTGGGGGCTTGAAAACTGTTTGTCGTTGTTTTTATTTTCAATACAATGAAAATGGCCTATTGTGGATATTGAAAATGTCCAATGAAAATGGCCTATTGTGGATAGCCATATACACACCAAACAGCTAGTCCCCCTCCTATAAAAATATTTATAATATCATGCAAGCGAAATAAAATCACATTTTCAAAATGCTTGAGAATTTTCATCTATATTATGCATTAGGGCCTGATTGGTGTTTGTAGATGAGGACATTTAACGATAAAGGGGAGGGATGTAGGACTGGGAAATGGGTTTGTGTTAATTGATACTCTCTTCTGAGGCGTTGTTTAAGTCTTTGAACGTAAAAGGTATAATAGATCATATCAGGAAATGGGGTTTTAATATCAATGACACCCCTTGAAAATAATACGAGGGAATGAAGTGACCAGGGAGAAAATGTTTGGAGTGAAACCTAGCATTATGAGTACTTTATAATATTTACCAATAAATGTAGGGCTACACCTGCAACATCGTTAGATTATTGGATGGATCCTCATTCAACATTCATAAAGGCTGCAAAAACGTATTGTAGAGAGTCGAGTCAAATTATTCTACATCTTGCTCTTATCATGGGGTGGGGGCGATCGCCATGAAAAAATTGGGGATGCGGCAAACATTTGCATTCGATTTGCAC
Source organism: Lytechinus pictus (assembly GCF_037042905.1). NCBI lineage: Eukaryota > Metazoa > Echinodermata > Echinoidea > Temnopleuroida > Toxopneustidae > Lytechinus > Lytechinus pictus. The sequence continues at coordinate 5,666,308 of NC_087261.1, forward strand.
TGCCCAAAAATTTTGACAGATTGAAAATGTAAGAATCCATTGCACAAATGTGTTTGACAAACATCTGAAAATGCTATAAAACCATCAGACTGGACATGAAAATACTATTCAACATATAAAACTGTAAACTTTGCGGTGAGCTTCACGTGCAAAATTCTGCATTATAATTTTGCGGGCAGAGCACACCGAAATATTTTGAACATTGTCTTTACCCCCTTTCGCCATCCAAAACATGGATCAGCGCTAACTCTAAATTATATGTTTTCAATAAGTTCAGTCTCTATCAGGGAGTATATAGCGACAGAAACACTTTCTAAAGAAAATATCCCAAAGAATTACTAAAATTCGAAGCGGTTTGACAAGTTTACAGTTTAAACTTCAATTTTATGGCATTTTGTGGTTGGTAAAGTATACATAGGGAGGTTAATTTGGAAAAAAAAGTTGCAAGGCAGTCTACTATAACCTATTTCAGGAGATTTTTGATTTCCTATACTCACACTTTAAGAGAGCCTCAATGTATTCTTCATTTAGATGATATTTTGCGAGGGAGCGTTTAGCGACCGAGCGAGAAAATGTTAGAATTTTAATAATAAAAACTTGACGACATGACTGGAATATTTTATTAATCAATTATATAGGCCTTCGCATATAATACCCACAACTGAGATTCATATTCTGAGCATTGAACCCCAATCCTGCGTTCTCTCCACTGGCTCCCCATACATTTAGGGAGGCGCGGTAGCTCAGTCGGTCAGGGAGGCGCGGTAGCTCAGTCGGTAGAGCGGGGGTTTCGGATTCCGGTGACCCGGGTTCGATTCCCAAGTGGTGCGCTAGTGCCCTTTGGTAAGGCATTTATCCTTATTACCAGGTCCCTCGGAGAGGACCTTAAGCCGTCGGTCCCCTGGTTGCTTGCTCACAGGCATTCGTGCTTTCTTAGCAGTCAGGTAAAAACCTCGATATAACATATATACATACATGTATATCTTTCAAAGTCCTCCTCCTTACCTACAAAATTCTGAATGGTCAATCCCCGAAATATCTCACAGATCTCATTTCTTTACGTTCTAGCACCTCCTCAAGACCCCTCCGTTCATCATTTACATTGCAGTTAACTCCTGGACCGCGCACTTTTACAAAATATACGGTGACCGTGCTTTTTCTTCTATTGCCCCTTCTCTTTGGAACAAGTTACCCTCTTACATACATAGTGCCAAGTCCGTCAGTCAGTTTAAGGCCCTGCTCAAAACATACCTTTTCAATCAATGAATCCCAGTTGTGGGTCGGTCATTGGAGGTGCACACCAGTTTTAATCTGTTAGTATTTTTTTTCTCTTAATGAATTTTGTCACACCTTGTGTTAATATGCCCATTTAATTTTTTCCCCATGTACAGTTAAATTCAGAACACAGTTCGCTTAGAAACGCCCGTATTAAGCGCCCTATAAATGTTTCGTATTATTATTATTATTATCATTATACCTATATATATATATTTTTCTTTGTTCCCGAAAACTTTGGGGGGCTTTAGCGATTTGTGTTTTTTTTGGGGGGGGCTTCAGTCCCACCCCCCCCCCTAAATCTTTGCATGTCCCTCTCCCTTTTTCAAAACTTATTATCATAAAAACTGTGACAGCTTTTAAATGGGGTTTTACTTAATGTAATTATAGGAAAATAGCAATGGCGTACACTGTAAAACTGTGGTGTTAAAACTGACAACAATTTGTGTTAATAGAGGACCACACCCTGAGGTGTTAAAATAACACCCTAGAGATTGAACATCACACCAAAGAGTGTAAATGTAACAACCATAGGTGTTATAATAACACCTATAGGTGTAAAGCTAGCACCACCAATTTAACACCGGTGTAAAATAATAACTGGTGTGGTCCTCTATGTACACAGGTTAACACCACAGTTTTTGCTGTGTATAGAACCCACTCACAGAGAATGGAAAGCTCTCAAATATAAGAGCCTACGAATAATTTTCTGTATAACACAAATATTTCAAAAATTGGCTAATTTAAATTTCATTCTTGTATCTCAACAACAGTACAAACGGAAATCGCTTAGAGACGGATAGAAAGCCTGGCAATATAATCACCTTTTCATAAGATAATAAATGTATCTCAAATGTAATTTATCCAATCGAATATCTGAAATAATGATTAACAAATAAAAACATTTATTTTGAGTTTGGATAAACGATGCTACACGTAATCACTCCAAGATATTCGAACTTTTTCTAAAATAAAAACAGGTGTTCATGAAGGAGCCGAATAATCAATACAACAATAGTTTTTAAATAATTAAATGTCCAAATGCCTATGTACGTGGACTTACCTGGTTCAGTGCAAAAATAATGACGAGCATTCTCAGAAATCTCATGATCTTTGGATATCTCTTGAGTTATCCAATCCAGATCAGGTGTTAGGAGTTTCGGTATGTATTGCACAGTGTCGCCATTCTCTTGAGTAATGGTTGGACATGACGTCATGGTCACGTGAGGGCACACATCTTGGACGTCAAACGATGCTGCATTAAAAGATTATGAAGGGATGCACAAAGTTCAGTCTTTAAAAAAGTGTTATTTTTTGCATGACTTAAAAATTCCATTAAAATAAACAAAATATGTAAGACAGGAATTTGAAAATTTCGAGTAGATCATATGAAGACATGAAAAAAAATAATCTTTTAAATGAAATGTCATTTTCGGGGACTTATATCACAAGAAATATGAGGAGCTGCTCGCCTGTGACGTCACAAATAAAAAGCTTTGAAAATTCGTTATTCTTCTGCATATTTCCATCAAACTTTTACCGTTCCTTTTTCGCTATTATTAAAAACAAGTTATCGTCAGGGTAGTTGTTTATAATATGTTATGCATATACAGTGCGTTCCAAAAAAACTAAACACTTTTGAAATGGCTGCCAAATAAAAAGATATATCACTTTTGGGGGAAAGACTTATATGGAAAGCCAATAAAGTCAACTTTCAAATGACACCAAAAAGTTGGAAAACTATTCATGCTGGACCGAGCACTGCCCACTGAAACAAAGAGTATGAAAATTAGGCTGGGCTGGAATTAGGCTTCCAATTTCTTTCAGGTTTTTTTCGTTTGGAACTTGCAAAGGTGAAGGTTTTGTGATGAATTAATGATTAATGTGATCAGTTTGTTGTTTGAGAGAATTTCAATTCAATTCAATTCAATTTAATTCAATTCATTTATTCAATTCCAATAAAACTTACACATATCATACAATTGCGTAAAAAGAAAACTTGAGCAGTGAAAAATTGTAAATATAATATTAAAATACGATATATAAAATAAAAAGAACACATCATTATTGGAATAGGGCGGTCATAAAAAACCAAAAGGAATTGTCTGGATAACCACCCGAATTGTCTGGATGTCGGGACAACTCGGACCACGGGACATCTCGGACCGCGGGCCGAGTTGTCCCACCCATTACGATATTTTTTTTCCACAAATTTGCGTCTATTTTTCCGTCATTTCGAAATTTCTTGTAAAGATTTTCTAGAGATATGGTCTGATGGTAATGTTCTTCACTTTCTATTACTTTTTTTTCGCTGAAATAAATAAAAAAGTGTAATTTTAGGCGTTTTTCGACAGCTCGCGATTCCCATAGGCGCGCGTGTATTAATTGTGTAGGTGCTCGGCTCGGCCCCGCTCAACAACTGACTTGATTTTGTGATCATTTCTCCTCAAGTTACCACTTTTATCGCAGAAGATGGACTTTCTTGTATTCCATTAACTCAATTTTCTCATCAAAAGGATAAAATTTGGAGTATTTGCACGATTTTCTTAAAGTTTTTCACCTTTTCTCTCTGGTCGTAAGAAGCGAACAACCGATGAACGGTCCGCTGCTCTTCATCGCAATTCTACGTAGCTCGGCCGCCTAAACTGGCGGGGTGGGATTCAGCCCGAATCCCCAATGGAAGTGGGCGTGCACAGTCAAAGAGCTGAGCTTGACTGAGTGAGAGAGTGAACTACAGCTTGAAGCTTGGCAGTGTCGTATAGGCTCTGCCTTTTTTGTGTAAATAGATATATATATTTTTTTATTTTTTCTATATTGATTTTCCCTGGTACTATGGTGTAGAGCTTTTTAAGATTGTAATAATTTAATATGCTTTAATTTCTTTGACTGAGTGTGACTGTGGTGTGGATGTTTGAGTCGCACAAAAAATACTTTTACGTGGGTGGGGGCTCGGGGCAATTTCACTCCTGCCCCCGAAATGTGAAAAAATATTTGTGTTGTAAATGTGTTGGCATGCCGGGCTGAGGGTAGCCATCAATAAAAAAAAAATATTTTGGGGGCTTAATTTTTTAATAAAATTGATTAATTTTAGGCCTATTTATTTTTTTAACATTTTATTTTTGTTTTTTTATATTGAGTTTAAGTTACAATAATTAATATGCTTCAATTTCTTTGACTCTGAGTGTGACTGTGGTATGGATGTTTGAGTCGCACAAAATATACTTTAACGTGGGTGGGGGCTCGGGGCGATTTCACTCCTGCCCCCGAAATGTGAAAAAATATTCATGGTGTAGCTGTGTTGGCATGCCGGGCTGAGGGTAGCCATAACATTTTTTTTTTGAGGGGGGGGGGGGCTTAATTTTTAATCAAATTGATTACTTTTAGGCCTTTATATTTTTCTTTTAATTTTTTTTAAATTTTTTTATATTGAGTTTAAGTTGCAATAATTAATATGCTTCAATTTCTTTGACACTGAGTGTGACTGTGGTATGGATGTTTGAGTCGCACAAAATATACTTTAACGTGGGTGGGGGCTCGGGGCGATTTCACTCCTGCCCCCGAAATGTGAAAAAATATTCGTGGTGTAGCTGTGTGGGCATGCTGGGATGAGGGTATCCATCAATAAAAAATGTTCATTTGGGGGCTTAATTTTTTATTAAATTAATTATTTTTAGGTCTATTTTTTATATCCTTTTTTTTTATACTGAGTTTCGCTGGTGTAGAGCTGAGATTTAAGTTGCAATAATTATGCTTCAATTTGGTGGCATACGCAGGGGTGGTTACAGGCGTTCAATCACCCGAAACAAAATTTTATACCCATTCCCCGGCCCCCCTAATTTTTTTTTTTGGGGGGGTTTGTTAGTTTGCTTGTCAATATTTTGGGAGGAAACGACCTAAAATTGGTGGTAAAGAACTTTTTATTCTTTTGTTGATCAACATTTCATTCAGCTTGAATCCCCTCCCTTTCAAAAAATCCTGCGTATGCTCCTGCTTCAATTTCTTTGACTTTGTGGTGTGGAAATTTGAGTCACGGAAAAAATACTTGTGTGGGGCTCGGAGCATTTTCACTCCTGCCCCCGAAATTTGAAAAATGTTCTAGGTGTATCTGTGTGGGCATGCCAGGCTGAGGGGGGCCATCAATAAAAAAATGTTTTATTTGGGGGCTTAATTTTTAATTAAATTAATTATTACTTATTTTTATTTTTTACAGGATTTGAAATAAATTGATGGAATTCATTGTGCCATTCCTTGTTTTTCACTGATTTACTTTCTTTAATTTTATTTCTTGGTAAGGGTGGATGTCAGGCTGCCAGGGTGGAATTCAGCCGGAATTGCCAATGGAAGTGGATGTACTTGCACAGTCGTGAGCTTGGAGACTGAAGCCTTGCCCTGCAGTTGTGAATATTTTTTTCAATCAAGTTTTAGGGCCACTCGGTCTTATTCCCATTTGAAATATAATCAAGGGCGGATCCAAAATTTCCCTATCACTACATCATGATTTTTGTCTCACCTGGATAGCAGAGTGAGACTATATAGGCGCCGCTTTTCCGACGGCAGCGTCAACATCAAATCTTAAAGGGATGGTCCGGGCTGAAAGTATTTATAGCTAAATAAATAGAGTAGTATGCACTGAGCAAAATGCCGAAAATTTCATCAAAATCGGATAACAATTAACAAAGTTATTGAATTTTAAAGTTAAACAATATTTTGTGAAAACAGTCGTCATGAATATTCATTAGGTGGGCTGATGATGTCACATCCCCACTTGTTCTTTTGTATTTTATTATTTGAAATTAAGGTTTATTCAAATGTTTTCATCCAAGAACTAGAAAAATTGGATTGACAACTGATTTAGTGCATTAGATATTTATTGCTGCAACTTATTTCATTATAAGGGAGACATATTATTCACACAAGTATGAAATAATGAAAAAAAAAATTATTTTAAAGAATGCATTGATTAATACTGTCAAGGAGGTATTTTTTCTACTTAAGTGAAAAATAATTTGTCTAGAATGTGGTAAATGCTCTAGCCCATCTGGATGCCATTATTTTGATGATGTGATATTACTTTTCATGTCTTGGAAATATATGATATTTGGATAATAAAACTGTATTATTACTGTAAATGAAATTACAAATTTTCTTGATTTCATATTTTGTTCCTCGAAAATATTTTCCTTCTTAACTTAGCGATGTCTAGCAACGTGGTCGGAACGTCTGAAGGCACGGCTAGGTTTTCTGGATCATTCATGGCTAGTCCGTCAAGTTAGTCTGTCATGCTAGTAATGCAACCTAGTCCAGCTTGACGTACCGAAACATGCTAGTTCAGCAACCTAGTCCAGCTTGGTGGACTAACATCATGTTAGTCCAGCAGCAAGACTAACTTGAAGTTAGTCCAAGTGGGCATTTGGACCAACTTAAAACTAGTCAATAACTAGTCGAGCGACTAGCTATATGTTAGTCCAGCTCACTGGACTAACCAATAACTAGTCGCTGGACTAGCATCAAACTAGTCAGGCTTGCATGACTAACGTTAAACTGGTCGCTTGACTAGGAACATGCTAGTCAACCGACTAATGAAAGGCTAGTCTAGCAAGATGGACTAAGCAAAACTAGTCCATCATGCTAGTCCAGCAAAGCAGACTAACTTAAAGCTAGTCCAGGTGGGCACCATTTGGACTAACTTTAAGCTAGTCTGGCGACCAATTTTGGTTTTCAGTGTAGAATGGGTGATATTCTATTCAAAGAAAAACAAAAACAACATCACTCCAAAGGAACTGCAAAAATTATTTGATAAAAACAAAACCCTCTTCATAGTTGCTCTTTGCAATATCGTATTGACCACCCTTCTCCTGTTTTTAAAACCCAGACAAGTATGATTTGTTGCTACCCCCCCCCCCCCCCTTCCATGTACCTGTCATTTCTTTGTATTTTCCCTCTTTTCTTTGTTTTTTCTATTGATTGTTTAGTATTGTTGTCTTTTTTATACCAGTAATAGAATATAAATTTAATTGAAATGAGAGTGATGAACATAATGAGAAAGGGAGACAATGATAAGATAAGAATGGAGATAAAATATAACAATTTACAGAATATAACATATACATGTATATTTCTATTTATTCAAAGTTCACAATTCATTTTTATTCAGGTTTACATTTAAAATTTAAACAAGTTAATTAAGTGATTAAGTGATGCATTTTGGAACAATACTAAATTAAATACATTTTATATTGAATAAACAATAATTGGTAAAAATACAAAACACAAAACTTCTAACTCTATTCTTTCCTCCTGTAAAAAATTACAAACTATATGAAATGGACATTAGTTCCATGGCAAATCGGGGAGGAGGGGCACATTCCGCCCCCCCCCCCCCCTTGAGAGGTACTCAAAAGGCAACTGCTTGTCAAATTTTTCCTGGGAAAAAATTATGATTTGGTAGTGAAGACCTTTTGTCAAAAAATTCCTATACAAAATGCCCTCCGGCCCTGTAGGGAAATTTTGGATCCGCCCTTGATTACATTTCAAATGGGAATAAGACCGAGTGGCCCTAAAACTTGATTGAAAAAAATATTCACAACTGCAGGGCAAGGCTTCAGTCTCCAAGCTCATGACTGTGCAAGTACATCCACTTCCATTGGCAATTCCGGCTGAATTCCACCCTGGCAGCCTGACATCCACCCTTACCAAGAAATAAAATTAAAGAAAGTAAATCAGGGAAAAACAAGGTATGGCACAATGAGTTACATCAATTTATTTCAAATCCTGCCACACAGATACACCTAGAACATTTTCACATTTCGGGGGCAGGAATGAAAATGCTCCGAGCCCCACATAGGTATTTTTTCCGTGACTCAAATTTCCACACCACAAAGTCAAAGAAATTGAAGCAGGAGCATACGCAGGATTTTTTGAAAGGGAGGGGGTTCAAGCTGAATGAAATGTTGATCAACAAAATAAAAAAAAGTTCTTTACCACCAATTTTAGGTCGTTTCCTCCCAAAATATTGACAAGCAAACAAACAAACCCCCCCAAAAAAAAAATTAGGGGGGCCGGGGAATGGGTATGAAAATTTTTTTAGGGTGATTGAACGCCTGTAACCACCCCCTGCGTATGCCACCAAATTGAAGCATAATTATTGCAACTTAAATCTCAGCTCTACACCAGCGAAACTCAGTATAAAAAAAAAGGATATAAAAAATAGACCTAAAAATAATTAATTTAATAAAAAATTAAGCCCCCAAATGAACATTTTTTATTGATGGCTACCCTCATCCCAGCATGACCACACAGCTACACCACGAATATTTTTTCACATTTCGGGGGCAGGAGTGAAATCGCCCCGACCCCCCACCCACGTTAAAGTATATTTTGTGCGACTCAAACATCCATACCACAGTCACACTCAGTGTCAAAGAAATTGAAGCATATTAATTATTGCAACTTAAACTCAATATAAAAAAATTTTTAAAAAATTAAAAGAAAAATATAAAGGCCTAAAAGTAATCAATTTGATTAAAAATTAAGCCCCCCCCCCTCAAAAAAAAAATGTTATGGCTACCCTCAGCCCGGCATGCCAACACAGCTACACCACGAATATTTTTTCACATTTCGGGGGCAGGAGTGAAATCGCCCCGACCCCCCACCCACGTTAAAGTATATTTTGTGCGACTCAAACATCCATACCACAGTCACACTCAGAGTCAAAGAAATTGAAGCATATTAATTATTGTAACTTAAACTCAATATAAAAAAACAAAAATAAAATGTTAAAAAAATAAATAGGCCTAAAATTAATCAATTTTATTAAAAAATTAAGCCCCCAAAATATTTTTTTTTTATTGATGGCTACCCTCAGCCCGGCATGCCAACACATTTACAACACAAATATTTTTTCACATTTCGGGGGCAGGAGTGAAATTGCCCCGAGCCCCCACCCACGTAAAAGTATTTTTTGTGCGACTCAAACATCCACACCACAGTCACACTCAGTCAAAGAAATTAAAGCATATTAAATTATTACAATCTTAAAAAGCTCTACACCATAGTACCAGGGAAAATCAATATAGAAAAAATTAAAAAATATATATATCTATTTACACAAAAAAAGGCAGAGCCTATACGACACTGCCAAGCTTCAAGCTGTAGTTCACTCTCTCACTCAGTCAAGCTCAGCTCTTTGACTGTGCACGCCCACTTCCATTGGGGATTCGGGCTGAATCCCACCCCGCCAGTTTAGGCGGCCGAGCTACGTAGAATTGCGATGAAGAGCAGCGGACCGTTCATCGGTTGTTCGCTTCTTACGACCAGAGAGAAAAGGTGAAAAACTTTAAGAAAATCGTGCAAATACTCCAAATTTTATCCTTTTGATGAGAAAATTGAGTTAATGGAATACAAGAAAGTCCATCTTCTGCGATAAAAGTGGTAACTTGAGGAGAAATGATCACAAAATCAAGTCAGTTGTTGAGCGGGGCCGAGCCGAGCACCTACACAATTAATACACGCGCGCCTATGGGAATCGCGAGCTGTCGAAAAACGCCTAAAATTACACTTTTTTATTTATTTCAGCGAAAAAAAAGTAATAGAAAGTGAAGAACATTACCATCAGACCATATCTCTAGAAAATCTTTACAAGAAATTTCGAAATGACGGAAAAATAGACGCAAATTTGTGGAAAAAAAATCACGGAACGGGTGGGACAACTCGGCCCACGGTCCGAGATGTCCCGTGGTCCGAGTTGTCCCTGATTCGTCTGGATAACCACCATGCGTTATGAACTGAAATTCAATGCATGAGTGATCATGAATTGCAATTTTTAGTGCAGCATTTTGACTTAAGCATGTGAATCTCAGCATTGTGTTAATGAAAGTCAGGAAAATAAGGGGTAATATGGGACTTAAGTAGGTGAAGTACGATGGGATAAAGGTCAACAGAACATTTAGCAACCCCTCCCTCTATCACACCCCTCCCACTTCTCTCCTCCTGAGAGACTAAGCTTGGCAGCTAGGCTTGGCAGTTTTTGAGAGGTTATTCCTTTGGAACTTAAAAAGGCTAAGGGTGTTATTCTAAATTACTGAGTGAGATAAGTTTTGGTTTCTTAGGCAAATTTCATGAGTTACTAAATTGAAATTTTAATGCATGAATGAACAGGGATGGTAATTTTAGTGTAGCATATTCATCTTTGGACCTCAGCAGTGTGTTCGTGAGAGTCAGAGTAATGTGATGGTACCCGTTACAAGCAAGAAGGCAAGATATGGTAAGACTTGGTTAAAAGGGCATTCCTCTTCTTTGTGTCCTTTTACTATAAATCAAAAGTCATATGTACCCTCTCCACATCCATTTCCCCGGCTCTCTCTGTCTCACTTCCTGCATTCAAAACTTAACTGTCAACTGACCGGTGTCTGATGGTCAGTTATTTTTTCATTGAATGATTACCAAGAAATTGACTGATTATGATGATTTATGAAATAATTAATTGAAAACAATGAATGTTCGATGGATTACTTTGCACATTGAATGAGTCGATTTATTGATAAATTGTTGACTAAATGACTGATGAGAAAAAGTTAATGTCCCAATTAAGAATTTCTCATTAAATCAACATTCTGCTCTGGACTTAACGCGTACATGACAATGGCAATCAGTCTCTAAATGTTCTGTTGACCCTTATTCCACCATCCTACTTCTCTCATTTAAGTCCTATCTCACCCCCTATTCTCCCCATTCCCATGAACACATTGCTGAGATCCACATGATAAAGTTGAAATGCTGACCAAAAAGTGTAATTTGTGTTCACTCATGCAATAAAGTTCAATTTAATTATTTATGAAATTTGCTTAAACGGCCCAATCTGGTCACGATTGATCATTAATTCATCACAACACCCTTAACTTTGCAATTTCCAAAGGATTTGCCTCTCAAAAACTGACAGAAATTGAAAGGCTAATTCCAGCCAAGCCTAATTTTCATACCCTTTGTTTTGGTGGCTATTGCTAGCTCCAGCAGGAATAGTTTTCCAACTTTTCGGTGTCATTTGGGTGTTGACTTTATTAGCTTTTCATCACAAAAGGTTTAGTAAATGCCGTGAAAATAAAATCGTAGATTTTAAAAGGAGCATAGCTCTCAAAAATGAAAGGTAAAGTCACACCCTTCGTCAGTGCCCATGATGTAACAAAAAAGAGAATTCAAAATCCGTTTCTGAAACAGTCGTGAAAAACACGTCTGTTCATGGGCATACGGATTGTGAAACTCACCTTTCAAAGAAATCAATTCGCTGAAGATGGAGGAAGCGCATTGTAAAGACGCATCCAAAGACGCGTTACCATGACTGCAAGATGACAATGGCGAATCTCCGGCTCCAAAACAGGAAAATCTGAAAAGGGCCTCACCGCCAACAGTCGAAGTTTAGCAGTAAAAAAGTACCTGAGTAAAATAGAAACAGTCTGCTTCGGCATAATGAATTAAGTAATCACAAAAGGTTTAGTAAATGCCGTGAAAATAAAATCGTAGATTTTAAAAGGAGCATAGCTCTCAAAAATGAAAGGTAAAGTCACACTCTTCGTCAGTGCCCATGATGTGACAAAAAAGAGAATTCAAAATCCGTTTCTGAAAAAGTCGTGAAAAACACGTCTGTTCATGGTTCACGTCTGCCCATGAACAGACGTGTTTTTCACGACTGTTTCAGAAACGGATTTTGAATTCTCTTTTTTGTCACATCATGGGCACTGACGAAGAGTGTGACTTTACCTTTCATTTTTGAGAGCTATGCTCCTTTTAAAATCTACGATTTTATTTTCACGGCATTTACTAAACCTTTTGTGATTACTTAATTCATTATGCCGAAGCAGACTGTTTCTATTTTACTCAGGTACTTTTTTACTGCTAAACTTCGACTGTTGGCGGTGAGGCCCTTTTCAGATTTTCCTGTTTTGGAGCCGGAGATTCGCCATTGTCATCTTGCAGTCATGGTAACGCGTCTTTGGATGCGTCTTTACAATGCGCTTCCTCCATCTTCAGCGAATTGATTTCTTTGAAAGGTGAGTTTCACAATCCGTATGCCCATGAACAGACGTGTTTGTCACGACTGTTTCAGAAACGGATTTTGAATTCTCTTTTTTGTCACATCATGGGCACTGACGAAGAGTGTGACTTTACCTTTCATTTTTGAGAGCTATGCTCCTTTTAAAATCTACGATTTTATTTTCACGGCATTTACTAAACCTTTTGTGATTACTTAATTCATTATGCCGAAGCAGACTGTTTCTATATATATATATATATATATATATATATAAGTCTTTCCCCCAAAAGTGATATATTTTTTATTTGGCAGCCATTTCAAAAGTGTATAGTTTTATTTTGGGACGGACTGTATAGGCTTATTTTTAAGCCGCGTTGGCCTATACTGGTCTCAAAGGCATGTTTTAGGCCCCATTGGCCTATTCTGTTCTTATCATAATTGCCATGGGATGTTATGAGTCACTTGGACAAAATCTGTTCATGTATTTATTTATTTATTTATTCAATTATTTATTGATTCATTCATTCAACTATTTATTCATTTATTTATCTATTTATTTATTTATCTTTATATTTGTTTACTTTTTACTCATTTATTTATCTATTTATTTCTTTATTCATATCATTTACTTATTTTGTTATTTATTTGTGTATTCATTTCCGTTCAATTATTTTCGTATCAAATGTCAAGGCTGGGTTAAGTAAAAGCAAACGATATTATTGACTTCGAATCGTTTCACAGCAACTCAGATGATTGTCATCTAACCTCAATAAAAAGGCTAATGGACATCAATAATTGATGCCGAGTAGACAAGACCAATATGGGGAGAATTTGAGTTCAAGGAGCATTTTGGGGTAAAAGTTGGGAACCGGTCTATTTCACCTAATTTGATTGTGCTGAATCTGATAAGACTGGTTCCCAAGCCAGTTTTTCATGTTTTACCACCTAATTTGCATAAACAAAATGGCTGCCAAATTGACTATTTATAATTTTATTTCTACAATATTCTTTTATAATATTCGCTTTCACTGCTATGGATACTGCAAAATTCTGCATACATAACATGTACAATTCAGGAAAATGTGTTATTACTGTTTTCGGCTAATTAATTATGCAAATTTATGCACATTCAAAAATGTGCTATAATTTGATAACTACACCTAAAAATTTATTATTCTGGGTACAAATAGCATTTGTATTATTATGATAAATGTTTGGCCCTTGAATATAATATTTAAGTCAATTTTTATATGTATTTTATTATTCTTTGATATTTTTTTAAGTTCCTGAATTTTTTGCCATTTCTTTGAATATGTTTGATATGAGATCTTAAAAAAACAAGATGAATGCCTCTGGCCGTCTCACCTGCATCACGCGATTCAATATAGCAGCATATAGCAGCACTATAACTCGCACAAGATGTTCAGTGATACTTGGTTACTCTTATTTCCACGTTTTATAAACTAGACCAATACACTTATAGAGATATGATGGTAATTCAACAAATACCCCCAACGTGGCCAAAGTTCATTGACCTTACATGACCTTTGACCTTGATCATGTGACCTGAAACTCACACAGGATGTTCGGTGATACTTGATTACTCTTATGTCCAAGTTTCAAGAGTAAGATCCAACAACTTTCCAAGTTATAATGATAATTAAACAGATACCCCCATTATGGCCAAAGTTCATTGACCTTTGACCTTGGTCATGTGACCTAAAATGCGCACAAAATGTTCAGTGATACTTGATTACTCTTATGTCCAAGTTTTATGAATTAGACCAACACACTTTCAAAGTTATGGCGGTAATTCAACAAATACCCCAATTCGGCCAAAGTTCATTGACCCTAAATGACCTTTGACCTTGGTCATGTGACGTGAAACTCATGCAGGATGTTCAGTAATACTTGATTACTATTATGTCCAAGTTTCATGAATCAGATCCATAAACTTTTAAAGTTATGATGGTAATTCAACAGATACACCCAATTCGGCCAAAGTTCATTCACCATAAATGACCATTGACCACGGTCATGTGACATGAAACTCAGGCAGGATGTTCAGTAATACTTGATTGACCTTATGGCCAAGTTTCATGAATCAGATCCATAAACTTTCAAAGTTATGATGGTAAATCTACTGATACCCCCAATTCGGCCAAAGTTCATTGACCCTAAATGACCATTGGCCTTGGTCATGTGACGTGAAACTCATGCAGGATGTTCAGTGATACTTGATTAACCTTATGTATAAGTTTTATGAACTAGGTCCATATATTTTCTAAGTTATGATGACATTTCAAAAACTTAACCTTAGGTTAAGATTTTGATGTTGATTCCCCCAACATGGTCTAAGTTCATTGACCATAAATGACCATTGACCGTGGTCATGTGACATGAAACTCAGGCAGGATGTTCAGTAATACTTGATTGACCTTATGGCCAAGTTTCATGAACTAGGACCATATACTTTCTAAGTTATGCTGTCATTTCAAAAACTTAACCTCAGGTTAAGATTTGATGTTGACGCCGCCGCCGCCGCCGTCGGAAAAGCGGCGCCTATAGTCTCACTCTGCTATGCAGGTGAGACAAAAACTAGTATCAATGGCAAACAAATATTGAGCTTCAATTATTGAATCATTTGATAAACTTCTTTTGCTACAACTGTTAATTGTAGTCAGGAACCAATACACATGCTCCCACACCCACACCTGTATATAAAAAGTAATATACTTGCAAGGTATGTTATACATGCCCAATTTAAAACACATTGATGCTGATCCTATGACAATTACCAAATCCAATGAACCCGTTAAAAAAGTGTTTAGAAGTTAGAAAACCTGTAATCATGCTGGAATTAAATTTCTTGAAATATTTATATTAAAATGTCTTATATATCC
The DNA here is from genome assembly GCF_037042905.1 of Lytechinus pictus. NCBI lineage: Eukaryota > Metazoa > Echinodermata > Echinoidea > Temnopleuroida > Toxopneustidae > Lytechinus > Lytechinus pictus. The sequence goes on from NC_087261.1 coordinate 5,681,512, forward strand.
TTTAGAATTAGATAACAGACCCAATAATCAAGTAAATGTGTTAATTATTCAGTGTAGTTTATCAATCGGATATAAGTATCAGTACATTGTTAACATCCTTGTAGCAGAATTATATTTTGATTCGGCTCCATCAGAACGGCAATCATGACATTTAACAAACGAGCAATTTGTAATAAAGGCAAAGGGTCTGTACTACCGGATCACTTACTCATTTTTTTTGGGGTCATTACCGATTTATTTATTTCTCCTGAGTCAACCATCAAAGTAAAAATGAAAACCACAGCTTTTATCCAATCCTTGCCATTGAAGATTCTTTGCCGAACGATACTGCATACAGAAGAGGAAATGATAAAAATAGGGGGCTAAACACAGATTATGTCCATGGTAAAAAACATGGGCAAAACAAGAAGGTTTCCAGCCCAGTCACTTCCCAATGCAGACCAAATTTTCACACTGCGTCCTATTTTTGAAAAGTGCTAGGGATGCCTGATGAAGGTAAACCAGCATGGAGACAGTTTGCAGAAGTCTAGTCTAGAGGTTATCTGGTCATGGATGATATTTTCCGCACCACCTCATGTGAGACAATGTCTGATCCCAGCAATTCTGTGAAGCTGGTAATATGCAGATTGACAGACATGTCTGTGATGTGTGTTTCTTCGTGCTCATTGTTCTATCAAAGACTACGCCAAGATATATAGCCTTGCATACTGGAGATATATAGTTTCCTCACCTATTAAGGCTGGAGTTGTAGTCATAATAATTGCGCATGTGGGGATGACAGAACAAGAAACTTCGCTTTTAATCGTTAAGCTCCAGGAAGTTAACCTTCATCCGACATCGAATCCTCAATGGCAGCACCAACAACAGCAGCTGCAAGAACTCTGTTACTTTAACTTTTGGATGAAAAGTGAGGTATACAACTGGATTTCATCAGCATAGAATGTATACCAAGACCATGTTGCCACATTATAGAGCCAAGAGGAGTGATGTACAGTTTGAAGAACACGGGACCAAGGACAGACTCCCAATGAACTCCATAGCAAAGGGTAGTCACAGGAGACTGCATGCCAGTGATGAATACAGCTTGTCCTCTGTCGGCAAGGTAAAGGGGAAGCCATTGGAGTGCAGAATCATCAATTCCAAAACAGACTATCAGTCTCCCAAGAAGAATGACATGTTCAGTGGTATCAAAACCGGTTGACAAGTCAAACATAACTTAGGCAACTGCTTTTTTCATAGAAAGAGATCTCCCGACTCTACAATCGAAGAAATTCTCGACCTAGACTTTGATGGTGATATCTCAGACTCGCATGTAGCCTATCAGAGCTGGGTAAGCTATTCGATGCTTTTGTGTTTAATACCGATCAATAGAATTGTATTAATAATAACCTACAGGAACACCAAACTTGTATGGAACCCACCATCCTCTGAAAGATATCTTCGTTATCAATTAGAAATAGTCTATCTTATGAAGATATGAAGATGTGTGAATATTAGAAGTTCGATAAATGGCCAAGGGGACCTTACACAATTAACTGTGGTATTGAAAGGTGCACTCCGAGCATTTTAACACCTGAAACAAGATCTGGTCAGACAGCAGATTCTCTCTCAAGACAAAGTTTAGGTTTTCTCTATGGATATGTGACATGAGAATTGGACATATCCCAAGAACACAAACACGATGACTTCGATCCGAGCTGCCTCCGCAGAATACTTGTATTAAATTGATTTGATTTCAACAATTAGAGATCACTTTTATAATATGAGGCTGCCCTGTCAATCAAGCCATCCAATGGAACACTAGCTCGATGATATCAACTGACACTGATCATTCAACACCCCGAAGGTAATGGTGTATATTAAGCTGGATGCCTCTAGGTGGATGAAGCGGCTGATAGGACAGGTGCAGTACTGCATTGGAAAATATATATTATAGAGATCCACATGTAATCAGTTAATGAAGTCCAATTATCAAAATTTGTTATTAAAAGGACATGCAGTGACTTATTCGTTGTGGAACTTTAGAACACCACAGTCTGGCTTTTAAAACATTGAAAACGGTCTAATTGATAGGCAAAATGAGACATTAGTTCAGTTCTGAGAATGTTCTTTTCAAAATTGGGAAAATTTGACAAGCATAATGGAAAACACACAAGACATCTCATTTTCAGCAGACTGTTTTCACTTCATTTTGCAAAAGAAAAACACACTAAATATATATACATGTACATGTATGTGTAATCCGATTCTGTTGATCGGGGAACATAACTACTCCAAACGATATTAAATGCAACTGACTGACTATTAGGATTTGAGATTTACAGTACTGTCATGATTCAAATTTAATAATCCATCATCTAAAATTGTAAATATGAATGAATTGACTGATATCATAATTCAAAAAACACATAATCAAAATTTAAGCAATTAATATTGACATTCGCTTAAATACAGATAGGTTCATGAAATTCGTTAGATCACCACCAGTGTGCTTTTAAATAGGAAGGCCCTCCCTGCAGGAATTTACCTTAATTTGCCCATGCATGGATATATACAAACATGTAAAAATCATTGGAACTTGTTATTTTCTGCCATTGATAATCAATACTTTGACAGATCCCATAACAAAACATGCACGAAACAAAAGGTTCAAAATACAATGAAATACATAAAGAATTCAAAAACAATAAAATACATTAATATTCACTGTGATGTTATATTCTACGGGCCGTGCAATTATTTATAATGATGCAAATGCTATTTGTACAAAAAATATAAACGTTTGCGCTGAAATTATCAAATTAAAGTATAATGATCCAAAATATGCATAAATTTGCATAATTAATAGCCGGAAACAAAAATAACAAATTTTCCCGAAAGTTACACGCATGTATGCAGGATTTTGCAGTATTTAGTCTGTGAAAGCGAATATAATTAAAGAACATTGTCGAAATAATATTCTGAATTGTCAATTTGGCAGTCATTTTGTTTATGCAAATTAGGTGGTCAAAACATGAGAAATTAGTTTGGGAACCGACCCTATCAGATTTAGCATATTTGAATTATGTGATATAGTCTGGTTTCCAACTTTTACCCCAAAATGCTTCTGAAAGATTATACAGGACTCTTTTTCCAGAATGGCTCTAGTCTAGAGTATATACAACATGATACATGAAAACGTGAATTGTTGACTATCAGTCAAAACGGTCTACTCGGAAATAGGGGTTCTCGCGCACCATCGGAATATACTTTTAACGACGTTTTGTGTAATGTCTGAAGTGTTTAGTTAATGAATTTTGATTATCCCTTTGTCAAATCGTGTCGTGTATTCACATTTTTTTGCCTAGAAAATGGTAAAGTCTTTTTTTTAAGTCTTTTCACAATGATTTTGATAATAGATAATTACACTTAAGATGTTTATTATTTTTGGTACAAATAGAATTTGTATCATTATGATAATTGTTTTGCCCTTAAATATAATACTCAAGTCAATTATTATATGTATTTTATTGTTCTTTGATATTTCTTTTGTGTTCTTGTATTTTCTGCTATTTGCTTTCTATATGTTTGTTATGAGATATTTAAAAAACTAATATCAATGGCAGACGAATATCAAGCTTCAATGATTGAATCATTTGATAAACCTCTTTTGCCACAACTGTTAATTGTACTCAGCAACAAATACACACACATGCTCCCACACCCACACCTGTACATAGAAAGTAATATACTTGCAAGGTATAGTAGACATGCCCAATATAAAAACATTGATTCTGATCCTATAATGAGACAATTACCAAATTCAATGAACCCGGAAGAAAAGAAGAGTTTAGAAGTTGGAAAACCTGTAATCATGCTGAACTTAAATTTCTTGAAATAAATATATTAAAATGTTTTATAACAGAATTTACGCCGTGTAGTTTATCAATCGAATATAAGTATCAGTACATTGTTATTATCCTTGTAGCAACATTATGTCTTTGATTCAGCTCCATCAGAACTACAATCATGACAGTTAAAGTATACACACAAAGAAAATTCACGAAAGTGATGATTCTAGACAAATTATATATGAATGGAAAGGTCTTGTCTTTTTATACACAAATATGTCACTAAAAAGTCTTACATATGTCGTGGAAATGCAAGAAATGAAATTAATAGAGACACTTCTCAGCCCCCCAGCCGCCCCCAGAACGCCGTGGAAAACAGTCGAGATTAATGACGTCACATGATCGACTCGCACATCATCTCCCTGTGCATAATACACTGATACACCTTCTTGGTTTCTATTTTTTTCGAATTTACCGTTTTCTTCATATATTGTGATATCCGAATTCCGTTTTCGACAACTTCAGACTATAAGGGAACCAGAACTGTGTTACTTAGCCCGTTTTTTATTGAATTGTGAACTGGAAAGACCGATTTTGTCCACTCGAAGTCTTCGTTGTGTTGCTCTAGGCTATTGAAAAACTCCAACTGCACGGTCCCATTCACTGGCTGCCGATGCATGTTGCCCTTGCAGGTTACGCTGTTCAGTGTTTGATCCAGTCAAAAGTCAAGGTAATCATGTTTGGAAACTGTACTTGTTCTGACGATACATTCAGGTCAGATGATCGACAGATACAGATCTGATATAATTTTAGAATCATGCATTTTGGCATGACTACTATTAAAATTAAAAAGTCTATTTTGAAAATAATGTTTTTGCACAATTCCAGCAGATTTTTTCTTCAGATTCCTAAATAAACTGATCAGGACTAGCCTGGAGGCGTCTGGGGAGTAAAAAGTCATGTACTCTACGTATGGTTACTCCCCTGACGCCTGGGAGCCCAAGCTATATTCACACACGCATGGGTACAAAACCTGAAATTTTCGCCCCCGAGATTTCTACTTTCCCTCTAAAAGATCTAGCCCTAAAACATGTGTGAATATAGCTTGGGCACCGGCTCCCAGGCATCAGGGGAGTAACCATACGTAGAGTATGACTTGTACTCCCCAGACGCCTCCAGGCTAGTCAGGACTCAGGCGATTAAATTATTTAGAAGCATGGACCATGGCTGAAAATCTGCTGTTTCAGAGGAATTATAGAATTATATCACCATAATGCCGATGTCATGAAGCCAGACAAATTTTCAGCAGTGGTTACCCTGATCATGCTGATTCCTGGCCAAAATTAGTCTGATTAGAGTGCTGCAACATATGTATGCGTATTGCCTTCAACAATGAAGATAAATGCACTCTTTGTAATGACACAGAGAGCACCGTACCGCAAGTGATGTTCGTGTAGTCTCCACTCCACTACCGCGACAGGAGTACAGCCTACACTACGCTACATACCTACCGGGTAGGTGTGGCGTACATGTACGGCAGTGGAGTGGTGCCTACACTAACATCACTTGAGGTAGAGCACCAGTGTTCTGAGTGGAACTTTTCAGGTGTCTAAACCTACTATTATTTGTTGTTGACCGTGAATGACGTGCCACCGCACGTCATCAATCATCAAGATAATAAAATTCATAGTTTTAATTTGATTATTTAAACTATTCTTTTTTCTCTCACTCTTCTACACACAGATCTGCACACTTGCTGACTCTGGTGACTTCTGGTTTCTGCACGCTACTTCAATCTGGGAGATTCCATCATGTCCTTTTACTATTATTTGGATATACCGGTAGCCATTTTTTTCTTCACTCTTTCCAGGAGCTACGGTTTGCAAAATTTTGGACTGAAAATGATTCAACAGAAAATTTATCTTTATCGATCTTGGAAACAATTTTGAGCACAGTTTTTGAAAAAAGAGGCATCTAGCTTCCCCCAGCTTGATATATACACCTTTATTTTCGGGGTGTTGAATGATCCACTGTCAGTCATCGATTTGGTGTTCCATTGGATGGCTTGATTGATAGGGCATATTATAAAAGTGATCTCTAATTGTTGAAATCATGACAAATTTAGTACAAGTATTCTGCGGAGGAAATTTGTATCGAAGTCATCGTATTTGTGTTCTTGAGATATGTCCGATTCTCATGTCACAGATCCATAGAGAAACCTAAACTTTTGTCTTGAGAGAGAATCTGCTGTCTAATCAGATCTTGTTTCAGGTGTTAAAATGCTCGGAGTGCACATTTTCAATACCGCAGTGAATTGCGTAATGTCTCCTAGGCCATCTATCGAACTACTAATATTCACACATCTTCATATCTTCATTAGATAGACTATTTCAAATTGATAACGAAGATATCTTTCTGAGGATGGTCGGTTCCTGGCGTGTTTGGCGCTCCTGTAGGTGATTATTAATCCCCTTATTTTGATCGGTATTAAACCCAACAGCATCCAATAGTTTACCCAGCTCTGATCTGCTGATAGGCTGCATGCGAGTCTGAGATAACACCATCAAAGTCTAGGTCGAGAAGTTATTCGATTGTAGAGCCAGGATTTCTCTTTCTATGAGGAAAGCAGTTGCCAAAGTTATGTTTGACTTGTCAACCGGTTTTTTTTATACCAGTGAACATGTCATTCTATTGGGAGACTGACAGTCTGATTTGGAATTGATGATTCTGCACTCCAATGGCAGGTTTCCTCATACCTTGCCAACAGAGCTGTATGAAGCTGCATTCATCACTGGTATGCAGTCTCCTGTAACTACCTTTTGATATAGAGTTCGTTGGGAGTATGTCCTTGTCCCTTGTTCTTCAAACTGTACATCACTCCTCTTGGCTCTGTAATATGGCGATGTGGTCTACACTTCTATGCTGACGACATCCAGCTGTATACCTTACTTTTGATCCAAAAGGTAAATATACAGAGGTTTGTGCCAGCTGCTGTTGTTGGTGCTGCAATTGAGGATTCGATGTTGGATGAAGGTAAACTTCCTGGAGCTTAATAATAAAAAGCGAAGTATCTTGTTTTATCATCTACATATATGCGTAATTATTATGACTACAACTCCAATCTTAATAGGCAAGGAAACTATATATCTCCAGTATGATGTACGTAGTCTTTGATAAAACAATGAGCATGAAGAAACACACATCACATGTCTGCCAATCTGCATATTTCCTGCTCCACAGAATTGCTGAGATCAGACATTGTCTTACATGAGGTGGTGCAGAAAATATCCATGACCAGATAACATCTGGACTGGACTTCTGCAACTGTCTCTATGTTGGTTTACCTTCAACAGGCATCTCGAGCACTTTTTAACCATAGGACACACTGTGAAAAATTGTTCTGCATTGGGTAGTGACTAATCTGTGTTTAGCCCCATGTTTTTATCATTTCCTCTTCTGTATTCTGTATCCTTCGTCAAAGAATCTCCAAGGCAAGGACTAGATAAAAGCTGTGGTTTTCAGTTATCACTTTACTTGGGGGAAATGTATCGTTGCCAAATAAATAAAAAAATCGGTGATGACCAAAAAACTAGTAAGCGGTCCAGTAATACGACCCTTTGTATTTATTACAAATTGTTTTTTGGTTAAAGGACACATTCGAAGAATCAGAAGTATTTTATAATGACTTTATATGGTCATCATTGTAAAGGGGAAGCATTAATAATCAGATATATAACTTCACTTTTCAAAATAGTGATCAGAGTTTGCAGAAATCAGCTCTCAAAAATGATTTATTTTCATGCCATATTTCTGCCTTCCACCGGTCCTCTTGCGAGCTCCAGCTGAGTGACGTCACACAATGAGCGGTGAGCAGCTGAGCTGACAGTAGCCCGTTGGAGACGATCTTTCTAATCAGCGTTTTTTGCTCTTAAGATCGGTCTTGTTTTATAGATAAATGTTTGAATTTACTGAACAGTGAAATAAAGTGCACATTTAACGTATTTTGGTAACCGATATTAAGCTTAGAATTTTTTTTTCCTTTTCAAGAAATATATGTGATTAAACAAAGCATATTTTCACTTAAGTTAGAAATCACACTTGCGTCACATTAATATTATAATCAATATAAAGCAGACATTCTTCTTCACGACTGAACAAAAATAATGAAATTTCATTGAGTAGCAAAGTCAGGAACCACAAAAACACGGCAATATCCATCGCGAAATGACTGAAATTGCAGTTGAATTGCGCCGAAGCATTGTTAGGCAACAGCGGCGAGCGGACTTTGTTTTACATATCTTAAAAATCCCTATTGGGTAATGCGATGGTTTGTGGCCAAATGCGTTGGCCATTGTTTTGTCGAGTGCGAGGACCCTGGTTCAATTCTCGGTGTTCATCTGGAAACATTTTTTATTCCGTCCCTACCCATTTTTTTTCTCTTTTATTTTCTTGTGGAATTGTATTCAGACCTGTATTTATCAAATCTTACTTCTTAATTGCTGCTTTTGATTTTCAAGTTCTTGATTCTACTCTTATTTGGGATGGGAGGGGTAGAGAAGGAGTTCAAGTCCACATAAACTAAAAATTATTTGAATAGAGTAATTTCCCTTGTTGTTTTTACTCAAAATAGTCGTATACACAAAACAATCATATGCAAATTAGAGTTGTCACATCACATTCGTTTCTAATTTTTGTGGCATTTTGTTTCTATTCTTTGCAAATTTGACGATAGGAAACTCTTCATCACAATAGGTTACATTTACAGAACTGTAACTCTAAATGTTATTTGGAGGAATTAAAATCCCTCCAAAAAATTTTTAAAGAAAATAATAAGAAAAATAAATATTTAATCTACATGTCATGTACATAAATCAAACAACAAAATACAAAAGAACTTAGTGCGAGTGACATAATCGGTTAGTGTAATTTGCACATCGACAGAGATGAGCATATCATCGTTTTATAAATTAGGCAAAATTTCCCAATGTTAAAATAGTAATTATGTAATTTTGAATCAAAGTTTTTATCAAATTTCCTTCACTATATTGTTATTTTTCTTTAAATTCAAATGAATTTTTAATTGCGTGGACTTCTCCTTTACTCTTAATGGAGGGAATAATGCATAGCAAAATTTATCCAGAAACAAAAATGTCTTAGAATATGCAAATCAGTAATTGGACACATGTTCACTTTTCTTTCATCCAGGCCACTTCCTCACATCCACCAGGCTTTCAGTCTTATAACAAAAATGATGAACCATCACTAATAACCACCACACACAAGCACACAACATTCACAGTGCTTCACAATAAATATTTCACTTCTGTTCATACATGCAATAAATATTGTGCAAAACAAATAAAAGGCGTACTCATATTCAAATACCGTTTAAAAGGACAAATATATAATACCTTTCGAGACAAATCAGCACGTTAGATATCTGATAACAAAACATAATTATGGGACACTGCAAGAAACTTATGTTCAATTGCAAATCAAGCGTAAGTCTTACATTCAAATTCAAGCATAATAAGGTCGAGTTGCAATTGCAATTTAACTACCGTACATGTTTGTATGTAATCAAAGGACTTACCCTTGATTTGGGACGTGTGATTGATTAGAAAGTTTCTCGCAAAATGCCCTAGTAACATTAAAATTGTTCTTTCGTTTTAAATTGTGAGTTCTTATTTTTGACAAGCTGTATTCCTGTCCAAGTCTCCAAAACTGTGCTCAAAATTGTTTCCAAGATCGATAAAGATAAATTTTCTGTTGAATCATTTTCAGTCCAAAATTTTGCAAACCGTAGCTCCTGGAAAGAGTGAAGAAAAAAATGGCTACCGGTATATCCAAATAATAGTAAAAGGACATGATGGAATCTCCCAGATTGAAGTAGCGTGCAGAAACCAGAAGTCACCAGAGTCAGCAAGTGTGCAGATCTGTGTGTAGAAGAGTGAGAGAAAAAAGAATAGTTTAAATAATCAAATTAAAACTATGAATTTTATTATCTTGATGATTGATGACGTGCGGTGGCACGTCATTCACGGTCAACAACAAATAATAGTAGGTTTAGACACCTGAAAAGTTCCACTCAGAACACTGGTGCTCTACCTCAAGTGATGTTAGTGTAGGCACCACTCCACTGCCGTACATGTACGCCACACCTACCCGGTAGGTATGTAGCATAGTGTAGGCTGTACTCCTGTCGCGGTAGTGGAGTGGAGACTACACGAACATCACTTGCGGTACGGTGCTCTCTGTGTCATTACAAAGAGTGCATTTATCTTCATTGTTGAAGGCAATACGCATACATATGTTGCAGCACTCTAATCAGACTAATTTTGGCCAGGAATCAGCATGATCAGGGTAACCACTGCTGAAAATTTGTCTGGCTTCATGACATCGGCATTATGGTGATATAATTCTATAATTCCTCTGAAACAGCAGATTTTCAGCCATGGTCCATGCTTCTAAATAATTTAATCGCCTGAGTCCTGACTAGCCTGGAGGCGTCTGGGGAGTACAAGTCATACTCTACGTATGGTTACTCCCCTGATGCCTGGGAGCCGGTGCCCAAGCTATATTCACACATGTTTTAGGGCTAGATCTTTTAGAGGGAAAGTAGAAATCTCGGGGGCGAAAATTTCAGGTTTTGTACCCATGCGTGTGTGAATATAGCTTGGGCTCCCAGGCGTCAGGGGAGTAACCATACGTAGAGTACATGACTTTTTACTCCCCAGACGCCTCCAGGCTAGTCCTGATCAGTTTATTTAGGAATCTGAAGAAAAAATCTGCTGGAATTGTGCAAAAACATTATTTTCAAAATAGACTTTTTAATTTTAATAGTAGTCATGCCAAAATGCATGATTCTAAAATTATATCAGATCTGTATCTGTCGATCATCTGACCTGAATGTATCGTCAGAACAAGTACAGTTTCCAAACATGATTACCTTGACTTTTGACTGGATCAAACACTGAACAGCGTAACCTGCAAGGGCAACATGCATCGGCAGCCAGTGAATGGGACCGTGCAGTTGGAGTTTTTCAATAGCCTAGAGCAACACAACGAAGACTTCGAGTGGACAAAATCGGTCTTTCCAGTTCACAATTCAATAAAAAACGGGCTAAGTAACACAGTTCTGGTTCCCTTATAGTCTGAAGTTGTCGAAAACGGAATTCGGATATCACAATATATGAAGAAAACGGTAAATTCGAAAAAAAATAGAAACCAAGAAGGTGTATCAGTGTATTATGCACAGGGAGATGATGTGCGAGTCGATCATGTGACGTCATTAATCTCGACTGTTTTCCACGGCGTTCTGGGGGCGGCTGGGGGGCTGAGAAGTGTCTCTATTAATTTCATTTCTTGCATTTCCACGACATATGTAAGACTTTTTAGTGACATATTTGTGTATAAAAAGACAAGACCTTTCCATTCATATATAATTTGTCTAGAATCATCACTTTCGTGAATTTTCTTTGTGTGTATACTTTAACTGTCATGATTGTAGTTCTGATGGAGCTGAATCAAAGACATAATGTTGCTACAAGGATAATAACAATGTACTGATACTTATATTCGATTGATAAACTACACGGCGTAAATTCTGTTATAAAACATTTTAATATATTTATTTCAAGAAATTTAAGTTCAGCATGATTACAGGTTTTCCAACTTCTAAACTCTTCTTTTCTTCCGGGTTCATTGAATTTGGTAATTGTCTCATTATAGGATCAGAATCAATGTTTTTATATTGGGCATGTCTACTATACCTTGCAAGTATATTACTTTCTATGTACAGGTGTGGGTGTGGGAGCATGTGTGTGTATTTGTTGCTGAGTACAATTAACAGTTGTGGCAAAAGAGGTTTATCAAATGATTCAATCATTGAAGCTTGATATTCGTCTGCCATTGATATTAGTTTTTTAAATATCTCATAACAAACATATAGAAAGCAAATAGCAGAAAATACAAGAACACAAAAGAAATATCAAAGAACAATAAAATACATATAATAATTGACTTGAGTATTATATTTAAGGGCAAAACAATTATCATAATGATACAAATTCTATTTGTACCAAAAATAATAAACATCTTAAGTGTAATTATCTATTATCAAAATCATTGTGAAAAGACTTAAAAAAAAGACTTTACCATTTTCTAGGCAAAAAAATGTGAATACACGACACGATTTGACAAAGGGATAATCAAAATTCATTAACTAAACACTTCAGACATTACACAAAACGTCGTTAAAAGTATATTCCGATGGTGCGCGAGAACCCCTATTTCCGAGTAGACCGTTTTGACTGATAGTCAACAATTCACGTTTTCATGTATCATGTTGTATATACTCTAGACTAGAGCCATTCTGGAAAAAGAGTCCTGTATAATCTTTCAGAAGCATTTTGGGGTAAAAGTTGGAAACCAGACTATATCACATAATTCAAATATGCTAAATCTGATAGGGTCGGTTCCCAAACTAATTTCTCATGTTTTGACCACCTAATTTGCATAAACAAAATGACTGCCAAATTGACAATTCAGAATATTATTTCGACAATGTTCTTTAATTATATTCGCTTTCACAGACTAAATACTGCAAAATCCTGCATACATGCGTGTAACTTTCGGGAAAATTTGTTATTTTTGTTTCCGGCTATTAATTATGCAAATTTATGCATATTTTGGATCATTATACTTTAATTTGATAATTTCAGCGCAAACGTTTATATTTTTTGTACAAATAGCATTTGCATCATTATAAATAATTGCACGGCCCGTAGAATATAACATCACAGTGAATATTAATGTATTTTATTGTTTTTGAATTCTTTATGTATTTCATTGTATTTTGAACCTTTTGTTTCGTGCATGTTTTGTTATGGGATCTGTCAAAGTATTGATTATCAATGGCAGAAAATAACAAGTTCCAATGATTTTTACATGTTTGTATATATCCATGCATGGGCAAATTAAGGTAAATTCCTGCAGGGAGGGCCTTCCTATTTAAAAGCACACTGGTGGTGATCTAACGAATTTCATGAACCTATCTGTATTTAAGCGAATGTCAATATTAATTGCTTAAATTTTGATTATGTGTTTTTTGAATTTCTATACAAACATGTAAAAATTCTCAATTCAAGCGTAATGGAGAAAAACAGAGGACATCTCATTTTCAGCAGACGGTTTTCACTTCATTTTGCTGAAGAAAAACACACTAAATATAAATACATGTACATGTATATGTGATCAGATTCTGCTAGTCGGGAACATTACTACTCCAAAGGATATTACATGCAACTGATTGACTATTAGGAGTTGAGAATTACAGTACTGTTATGATTCAAATTTAACAATTCATCATCCAAAATTGTAAATATGAATGAATTGATTGATATCATAACTCCAGATACCATATTATAATAAGTGGAATGCCTCTGGCCGTCTCACCTGCATCACGCGATTCAATATAGCAGCAGTGCTGATTTTGAAAACTACTATAACTCGCACAAGATGTTCAGTGATACTTGGTTACTCTTATTTCCACGTTTTATGAACTAGACCCATGCACTTAAAGAGATATGATGGTAATTCAACAAATACCCCCAACGTGGCCAAAGTTCATTGACCTTACATGACCTTTGACCTTGATCATGTGACCTGAAACTCGCACAGGATGTTCAGTGATACTTGATTACTCTTATGTCCAAGTTTCAAGAGAAAGATCCATCAACTTTCCAAGTTATGATGGTAATTCAACAGATACCCCCATTATGGCCAAAGTTCATTGACATTTGACCTTGGTCATGTGACCTAAAATGCGCAAAGGATGTTCAGTGATACTTGATTACTCTTATGTCCAAGTTTTATGAACTAGACCAACACACTTTCAAAGTTATGGCGGTAATTCAACAAATACGACAATTTGACCAAAGTTCATTGACCGTAAATGACCTTTGACCTTGATCATGTGACCTGAAACTTGCACAGGATGTTCAGTAATACTTGATTACTATTATGTCCAAGTTTCATGAATCAGATTCATAAACTTTTAAAGTTATGATGGTAAATCTACAGATACCCCCAATTCGGCCAAAGTTCATTGACCCTAAATGACCATTGACCTGGGTCATGTGACGTGAAACTCATGCAGGATGTTCAGTGATACTTGATTGACTTTATGTATAAGTTTCATGAACTAGGTCCATATATTTTCTAAGTTATGATGACATTTAAAAAACTTAACCTTAGGTTGAGATTTTGATGTTGATTCCCCCAACATGGTCTAAGTTCATTGACCCTAAATGACCATTGACCATGGTCATGTGACATGAAACTCAGGCAGGATGTTTAGTAATACTTGATTAACCTTATGGCCAAGTTTCATGAACTAGGTCCATATACTTTCTAAGTTATGCTGTCATTTCAAAAACTTAACCTCAGGTTAAGATTTGGTGTTGACTCCGCCGCCGCCGCCGCCGCCGGAGCCGTCGGAAAAGCGGCGCCTATAGTCTCAATCTGCTATGCAGGTGAGACAAAAATATAAGCAATTAAAAGTGACATTCGCTTGAATACAGATAGGTTCGTGAAATTTGTTGAATCTCCACCAGTGTGCTTTTAAATGGGAAGGCCCTCCGTGCAGGAGTTTACCTTTGTATGCAGATGTGGGTGTGGGAGTGGGTGCATCTGTTTATGCCCATGGATATATGCAAATAAAAATGTGATTACATTATTAAATCATTAAAGCAAATTATTTTCTTCCACTGATAATCAATAATTGACAGATCCCATAACAAAACATGTACAAAACAAAAGGTACAAAATAGAAAGAAATACATAAGAAATTCAAAAACAATAAAATACATTATTATTCACTGTGATATTATATTCTAAGGGCCATACAATTATTCAAAATGATGTAAATGCTATTTGTACCAGAAATATAAACATTTGAGCTGAAATTATGAAATTATGAGCATAGTGATCCAAAATATGCATAAATTTGCATAATTAATTAGCCGCAAACAAAAATAACAAGTTTTCCCGAAAGGTACACGTATGTATGCAAGATTTTGCAGTATTCATGTCTGTGAAAGCGAATATAATTAAAGAACATTGTTGAAATAATATTCTGAATTGTCAATTTGGCAGCCATTTTGTTTATGCAAATTAGGTGGTCAAAACATGAGAAATTAGCTTGGGACGATCTTATCAGATTCAGCATATTTGAATTGTGTGAAATAGTCCGGTTCCCAACTTTTACCCCAAAATGCTTCTTAAAGTTTATAGAGGCCTCTTTTTCCAGAATGGGTCTAGTCTAAAAGCATGATGTGAAAGCATTTCATCGTACTCAGCGACCGATTGTTTTGGTTCAAAAAAAGATCAGTCGTTGAGTACAGTCCGAGAGGTACTTTAGCGACCGATGCAAGCTTGATGTGAAAGCACATCTCCGGGGCACATCTCTGCTTCCATTTTGGTCGTGGTCAGTTGCACAGCGACAGATCGCTCCAGACCTGACGAAATTTTCACGGCCGTGTAAAAGCATGTCCGATCGGTCGCTCGGTACGGTCTCTGCGACCATACCTTGATTATACTGACCATGCTGACTACAATACGATCGTTGGCACGCCTTTCAAGAGAGTACAATAGCAAGCGAGTTTAATCCCAAGGTTAATCGATTCGATATGCTTGCTGCCCAATGTCGTTAACAAAATTGTTTGTATCGATGTATTTTAAATTAACTGTCTACTTATCAAATCTAGCATGAGCGATTCATATTAGATGCGCCCCCTAAAAAAAGATCCTGCGCAACGAATCCTGAATTTAATCAAACTGAAATGGGTTTAGAAAAATGCGTTGTCAGTATAACGGAAAATGCATTGAATTGTCAAGCTTACTGCGACTAATAATGGAATTATTCGAGGATCTTTTGATCCAAAGCACCAGGTTTGGTTCATCCAAACCATTACTGCATCCTAGATTATTGTATGTCCATTTTCCCTAATACTTCAATAATTGTCAATGCAAGCGAAACCCACCTAGTTATTTTGCATTACCACACACAAATAATTTCCTGAATATGTTTTAATGTTTTAAACGACTATGAGAAGTTTACCTATGCAATATTTGTCAATATATTACAAATGAGTAATCAATATAAGTAATAAGTACACTTTCTTAAATAGCGATTAGCATTTTATCACAGGTCTCTAAACACTTTACAGTAATGCAGCATAAAAATCATAAAATTAGCAGTAATATCAATCTCGCGCCACGGGTCCACCATGATGCCTAGTTCAAATAAAGTACGGAATTCTGACCTAAACTGTTTAATGTATTTCAATATAGGAATATTGTTTCTTCGGATAGGCAAATTTACCTGTTGCACAAAATGTAATGTCCACCACGAGCAGGATGACAAAAGTAACTGCTCCTTGACCAGTTTCCTGAATATCAAAGACATCAAATTATTTATTTATGAATACATGTATACATCTGAATGGTCATTCCAGTCAGGTTTTAACTTACATTTTGGTTTCTGAGAACTTTTTACACATAACATGGCAGCATCTAGACATGCATCATAAAACTCACTCAATTTCAGAGAACTATCCACGAACCTATCCAACCCATCCCTTTCTTGCTAAATAGACCAGTTCGTAGTTACGTATGGACAATTTTGGTCAAATGACCTTTCATTTATTTTCATTATGATAGGCAGATTTCAAAGCAAGATATTACGTAAGCATGCCTTACATAGCAGGATGAAGAAAATTGAATAGACCAGGTGACTAGAATAGCACACCAATGGAACACTTATGAAGGTATTTGGTGAATTCCTACTTTGAATGCATATCATAGCATGTTGCACAATGTACTTAGCAAACAGTGACATACCAGTCGTTCGTGGACGCATTGTTGTTGGGTTTTTTTTGGTGGATGTAAATGAATATCACTAATCAAAAGAATGTATGAATAATCAAGACATCAAAGTTGGTGCTTATCTCATTGGATTTTAAACCACCATGTCACTTTAGTACAAATGTCCTTCCTCTGATCATCCGTAGAATATTTTGATCATGCGCAGAAAGGAACTACGAACTGGCTTAATAAGCATTCCAATTAGCATTCACAAAATGATCAATAAGTGATTTGTAGTTATTACCTTTGCTTCTGAAAAATAAAATCAAAATCGCAAGATTGACCGCAAAAAAGAGTCTCGTTTGGAAAGTGCCTCTGGGGATATCGGAATTAAAATCCCCTACAAAACAGACAAAATCAGCTAGATCTACCTAGTTCATCAAAATATCTATGTCATTTAGCACTATCTACACTACAATATGCGTTTCTCATCCTCGAACATAGTGTGAAAGGTAATTATAATTGGACTTGTACCGTGTTCATACACACGACTCGGCTCGAGTGTTTAATCCTCAAATCCGCTGCGAAGAGGGCAACTGTGATTGCGTTTATACTGAAACAAAAAAGGGCGAGTTCGACACGGCCCGCAGATCACCAACGGAAGTAAACTACACGTTGCTGCGAATACCATGGTTCATGGTTCCTGGTTCATTTATTTCTTCTTTCACAACATTTGTACATAACATTAGTTAACAACATCATAAAAAATACTTTTTACATCTTAAGTACTTTGATTGTCACGCACACTTAAAATATACAAAGATGAGATCATATTAAAACGAAAAAAATATATATACATGTACATGTATGTCATGAAAGAGGAGGAGACCTTCAAGAAGCTGGGCTTGTCAAAGCAAGGTCCCCCAAAAGAGAATACATGGCATGAAATTTTAACTAATTTAAAGGAGATTAGAGGTAAAAATTTACCCAGAAAAACAAAACAAAACTGCATAAAATCATGTGAGGGTGAGGGAATATTTACAAAGGAGATTTTGATATCTACAAAGTGAAGAGGTAAGCAGGTGGGTGAAGGATGGAGAGGGAGAGAAAAGTGGACACAAAACAAAACAAAGGAACAAGAAAAGTAATAGGCTTAGAACAGGTCCCTTGCCTAGTTCCAGGTAGGGGCTAGGAGGATAGAAAGAAAATGAGTGAGATATAGAAAGGGAAAACAAACATAGTCACAAAAGGAAAGTTGGTTAAATGAGTATTGAAGGGCCAGCCTGGAAAAAGAGGGGATAGACAAATGAGCTAAGAAAATAGCAATAAAATTCAAACAGGTCAATGACATCGTATTTACATTAAATATTAAGGAAAAGAGATAAGATGACGAAATCTCGGATCTCGTCATGTCTACATCCTGTGTGAGAGATGATCAGATGGCAAGATCTTGGATCTTGTCATGTCTACATCCTGTGGGAGGGATGATCAGATGACAAGATCTTGGATCTCATCATGTCAACATCTTTTAGAAGAGATGACCAGATCTGTGATCTAGTCATGTCTGCATCTTTTAGAAAAGATGATCAGATGTCAAGATCTTGGATCTCGTCATGTCTACATCCTGTAAGAGAGATGATCGATGACAAGATCTGGGATCTCGTCATGTCTACAACTCTTAGGGAAAAGGATAAGATGACAATATCTTAGATCTGATCATCTCTCCCACAGGATGTAAAAAAAATGACGAGATCCAAGATCTTGCCATCTGATCATCTCTCACACAGGATGTAGACATGACGAAATCTAAGATATTGCCATTTTATCTTTTCCGTATGCAGACATGACGAGAAATCGGAGATGATTAAATGAACATCTGGGCGGCAGATCAAAATGGTTCATTTACTCAGAGTGGTGTCACCGAAGGGTGCTAACTTTTCCCTTTTTTGTTCCTTCAATTTCAATATCCAGGTGAAGTCTCCATTGGACTGGTCCCATGGAAGATATCCACATAGTAAACTAGTTAAGTTTAATATTCTTAACGAATTGACCTTTGAAAGTTTCAGGGTCAAAGGTCACAACCTTTAATACTCGCAAATTTTCTTATTTATCAAGGGGCCTTATAAGTTAACGATTGTTTTGATGCAAAACATAAATTTTTATGATATTCCGACTTCAATTATCATTGCCTCTAGAGTTCAGCACAGGTCAATTCTAAATTGCATCCGTTTTTTAAAATGAAACCTAGATGATAAAATATAACAGTGATGAAAGTTTACGCTTTAATCATATTCTTAGTGTTATGATCAGACCAGTATTTGTACTACTACGATTAATCATTTTGGATCACTTTTGATGCCAATAAGACGCTTTTCCACCACTTGGATTTTCTGGACTTTTTGGTATATCATTTTGGAGACTTCATGGAGATGCAATGTGTTGAAAAAAATAGTATTACAATTTTTTACACATTGAGGCCTGTTTATCATATATGCTTAGCGTCAATATTCCAAAATGTTAAGGCCATTGACCCTTTCTAGCTCTCCAGTTTTCAAAGGTCAAAGTTTATAACCCACCAAATTCTTTCTAAAATACCAAAATACCTCGGAAGTCAATATTGAATAATTTTGTTTTCATTATTACTATTTTTATCATGAGCTAATGATGCAAAACATCATTTTTTTTAAGGTCATTGACCTTAAGGTATTTGACCTCTAGAGATCAGGGGGTGTCAAATCGGACTTGCATCCAGTTTTTTTAATGAAGCATATGGTAAGATATAACACTAGTGAAAGTTCAATGCTTCAATAATAATTTTTAAAAGTGCTATGATCAGACCCGTGCTTGTACTAATAATCATGAAAGGTTTTCATGATGGTCGCCATTTTGGATTTATGCAAATTAGACGTCTTTCCACTACATGGATTTTTCTGGACTTTTAGTATGTCATTTTGGCAACTTCATGGAAATACATCGTGCTCAAACAATTGCAATTTTTACACTAGAAGCCTGTTCATAAATGGGAGATGCTACTTGTCAATATTCCAAGATGTTAAGGTCATTGACCTTTTCCAGCTCTCCAAGGTCAAAGGTCAAGATTTATGACCCACCAAATTATTTCTAAAATATAAAGATATCTTGAAAGTCAATATTGAATCATTTTGTTTTCATTATAACCATATTTATCATGTACTAATGATGCAAAACATCAATTTTCAGATATTTAGAGGTCATTGACCTTAAGTTCATTGACCTCTAGAGGTCAGCGGAGGTCAAATATGACTTGTCTTCTGATTTTAAAATGAAGCCTATGGTAAGATATAACATTGGTAAAAGTTTCATGCTTTTATCATAATTTTTGAAAGTGCTATGATCAGAACATTGTTGTACTACTATCAATAACCATCAAAAATTCTTACGATAGCCGCCATTTTGGATTTATGCAAATTAGACATCTTTCTACTACATGGATTTTTTCTGGACTTTTAGTATGTCATTTTGGTGACTCCATGGAAATGCATCGTGCTCAAATTAATTGTATTGCAATTTTTACACTAGAAGCTTGTTCATAAATCAGAGATGCTACTTGTCAATATTCTAAGATGTTAAGGTCATTGACCTTTTCCAGCTCTCCAGGGTCAAATGTCAAGACTTAAAACCCACCAAATTCTTTCTAAAATATCAAGATACCTTGAAAGTCAATATTGAATCATTTTGTTTTCATTATAACCATATTTATTATGTATTAATGATGCAAAGCATCAATTTTCTTATATTTAGAGGTCATTGACCTCTAGAGGTCAGTGGAGGTCAAATATGACTTGTATTCTGATTTTAAAATCCAGCCTATGGTAAGATATGACACTGGTAAAAGTTTCATGCTTTTATCTTAATTTTTTAAAGTGCTATGATCAGAAAATGGTTTGTACTACTATCAATAATCATCAAAAATTCTTACGGTAGCCGCCATTTTTAATTTATGCAAATTAGACATCTTTCCACTAAATGGATTTTTCTGGACTTTTAGTATGTCATTTTGGGGACTTCATGGAAATGCATTGCGTTGAAAAAAAATATATTGCAATTTGTTTGCGGTCAAACCTTATTTTTCCTGGACTATAAAAGCAATTTCAGTTTGCGTTTGAAAACAGAGACACTGACAGAACAAGTTACATCAATAGGAAGTGAATTCCAATACTTAGGACCAGTATAAGCGAGTGTTTTTAGAGCAAAGGCGGTTCTTACCCGTAGCATGTGTAGTGCAGTTGCCTGTCTAGTATTATAACTGTGAACTTGATTATTCTTTCTAAACATTTGCACAAATGCATTCGGGAGTGTACCACTTTCATGATCATACATGAGTAAACCTAACTGTAGAAGATAGATATCTTCTACCTTTAACAATTTATTATTGTAGAACAAAATATTAGTGTGTGCACGGTAATCTGCATTGAAAACAATTCTTATCGCCCTTTTTTCAGTGACAAGTATCTTTTCTAGTTGGGTTTTTAGAGACTTTCCCCATGCCAAAACAGCAGCTACAGACACCCTTGTTGAATTAAACCGTTTTAAATAGATAAAAAACATACATACCAGCTATCGATCCATTACTAATTTTTGCCGATAACTATATATATATATATATATATATATATATATAACCAAATGTAATGTAAAATATAAATTCTTAAATCACACTTTAAATTTGAATTGTAATTCATGTACTTGCGTATTGTCAATTTTGCTTGGATCAGGTACGTTTTCCATATGTTGATATGTTATCACATTTTTTTCTGTCTATAAACATTGTACATTTATCAATATGTGTGTTAACCAGCTGAAGAAAATTTTTCTTAGTGGACAATAAAGTTATTCTTTTCAATTTAATTCAAATAGGAAAGCTCTAAGTCACAAATCAAGTCATTAAAACTGTAATAACTTTTTATTATTCTTTAATGGATTTTTTTCATACCTCTGGCAATATTTGTTCTGCTAGTTGTACTATCGACTTCATGTCAGGGTGAACTTGAAAAAATGGGGAACTTTGAATTCATTTTCTGCCCACTGTGGGACGGTTAGGTAGAAAATGCATCCTCCAAGTCAGCATTCCAGCGCCTCTCCGTGTGGTTCAAAATATTTCGCGAAAATACACACATATACATGTGGCAGTGGAGGGAGGGGACTGCCTGTCGATAGCTTACAAACCCCTATAGTTTCCAAAAGGTAAAAATATATAGAAACGTGCCTACCTTAATCAAATTCCATTTCTGCTTCCCATAATTAGACATGATGCATTCCGCTAGACGCTAAAGACCTCAAATGCTTTAGCTCGTTGAAAAAGGTCACTCATATCAAATAAGAGTGGAGAGCTCTAAAAATTGGATGAATTATGATATTAGATGGGAGAAAAATTAATTTAATGGGAAACGGAGAGGGACGAAATTAACGGGAGGTTTGAATATAAACAAAAAGAGAAGAGGGCGCCCATGAAGGTGAGCAGCAGGCTATGTTGAGGTCGCTCATCAGCTATCCAATTAGTAGTTGATTCCTGGGTTTCACCTTAAAACAATTGCAATATGATTCACCGAAACGCATTATAATGAAGTTCTCAAAATGATTCAGTAAGAGACCAGCAAAATCCAAGAGGCTAAAAGACCTACCAGAGTTAAAAGACAGGGGGCAGAATTCCGAAACTGTCATCTTGACGAATTTGCAATAATGTATATTGGAAGTAGTGTTGTGTTGGGGTTTGATCGATATTGCTCTTTTACTTTCAACGAGACTTAAATGAGACAAACACTGCAGGATGTACAGTTCATATATACATTTATTATTTAAAGATGATAACTTGATGATAATGACAAATACATGGGTAAGTCTGATGGTGACTATACTGTGAAGATGAAGATAATATAAATTCAGCAGTATAAAATATAAACTCTTCTGTAGCTGTCTGTATGCTGGAACACGCTCTAAACCAATCTGCATTCTGATTTGGGTTCAGAAGTGAACCCCTTTTATATTGGTCTGGTCTAGACTCTTTACAACCAAACAGGTGTTGGTCAACCTCGGACGCTTGACAAAAACAGTCTGTACGTCATAACTTTACTCTGAATTGGGGAGTTGACCTTTTAGGGAGAACATGAAATGTAGTGAATAAGAAACTCATAAAATGTGTGTGCGTCAGAAGTTTAGCTGGAAGAAGAATGAGTAATACTTTCTTATGAAAGTTAGAGCTGGTATACTTCCTGTAGAACTATTGATTAAGTATTGATTATGTATTGATAACATATTGAATATGTGAGATATGTCTTATCCTCACATAACAGTAGTACAGACACTTTTTGCGTATATGTATCACCAGTGGCATAATCAGTCAAAAGAATTGAGGGACCAGATATAGCGCATTGGGTAGCACTTTTGGAAAGTTATGAGCGAAGCAAGCGAACAAAATCATTTATTCTTTTATTATAAAAATCCAATTTTGTGATAGATTCTAAAATAATATTAAGATTCAATTATTATATTTCACCCTTCTCTCTTTTTTTTCTTTCCTTTCCTCTTTATTTTTTATATGTTATCAATAAATGAAACTTTTTAGGTCCCACAATGAAGATATTTCTGGGGGTTGATTCACAAATTGTTAAGTGTGACTTAAGGCGACCGCACACCTTACGATTGGTCTGCGACCCTGCCTCAGAATAAAATGTTGTAGATTTTGATGCTTATATTGAGACCTGGACAATCTTACTGTGTAATGTTCGAAATCATCGTAGGAATACCTTTGTTCAAATCTGTGGCTATGCTATCATCCATCTTAGAATAAAAGCGTATTTAATATCTAGTCGTAATGACGTCATAACAGTCGTACGATTAGGTACGATTTTTAACTAATTTGGCCTTTACTCCAAAATAAAGGTTTGCAATCTTTCAAAATGGTTATATTAGTATTCTTTAATTTAATTTCAACCTCAAATAAAATGATATGTTCCATTCACATTTTCAGAAAATGCGGTAATGCCTGTTATACCGCACACAACTTGAATGTAAGTGCGGGAAGTCGGGGTTCAAACCCCGGCCGCGTCAGACCAAACGACGTTAAAAGATGGGAGTTGCTGCTACCCTGTTTGGCGTTCAACGGTTAAAGGAATAGAGCCCCGTCGAACTGGCGCTGCACAGTGGCTGCCGGGCCCATGATCAATTGGGCAAAGCAAATTTTCGGAGTATTTAATTTCATGTCTATTTCGAACAATAAAATATGGATTTTCGGATTTCGGATTTTCGGACTCCAATTAAGTAACACATATCTATTTGTGATTCACCCCCTGTGTTTATATCCTCATGGTTGTAGAAACCTAGCTTTCATTGCCTTACTGTACATTCCATTCTCAATCCCAAACGTTTAAAATGGAAAAAAATGTTTTTACAGGAAAAGATAAAATCATTCACATCAAGACTAAGGAAATATTTAAATTGATATTTTTAATCTCATCTCTTAATCACGCAAATAGTAACATCAGAAAGCATTGTTCAAATATTCAGAGTCAGCTAGTAGAATCAATGGTACTAAAGCTAATGTATATGTTTGTACATTATTGCTGTTACACATAATGAATATTGCATTACCGTGATTAAAGGGATTATTATTGATGTTTGACAACTTTATATTGTTTTTCTAAATCCTGTATAAAACTACTTCTAGATAATAAAGGTTCGTAATCATGCAATTATAACTCTAAGAACGATTCACCAATCGAAATTTGTGAATTCGAAAATAAGAAGCTTATCAGTCTAGCACGGTATACATATTAACACTAACAACAAATATTAAATGGTAGTAAATTAATTCAAAATTTCGTAAAATTATTGCCTGAAAATCTGTATTAACAATTGAATTTACACTCTTGAATAAAAATGGAAATACACATTTTATGTAACTGATAATGAATAACATGAAATCATTCTTTCAGTATGAAAAGTGTTTAATTATCGTTCATTCAGAGCAAAGAAACAATCAATCAATCATACATGTAGTGCAAAAAAGAACATTTACAATTGGCATATTCCTGAAAAGGTTTTGATTTTTAATGAACTAAGTGAAATTTGCTTAGCGATAAACAGGGGCCACGTAACGGTTTTCAAAGTTGGGGGGCTGACCATGCAAACAATCACAATCATATGGTCATTTTTACGTTTTTGTACACAGTTTTGGAAAAAAAAGTGGGGGCTGAAGCCCCCAACCCCCCTTTCGCAGCCCCTGATAAAGATATAACATTTTAGCACGTTGTTCTGCAAGTGATTATAAACCAATCGTAAGATTTGCATAATCTTTATTGATAAAAATATAAACCCCAATATACATCAAACAAATCAACAAGCTATTTACATGATTAAACATAACAGCACTTAAGTCGGTATATAAACTTCTAAAGGGAGATACAAAAGACAAATTGAATATCAAATCTCCTTTTTTTTTAGATGTACAGGTAATTTTCCATTTTTCTTCGCCCAAACATATTCAATACCCCTAATTTCAACAAAGAAGTGTGCCGAAAATCTTTAAGGAATCAGAGTACAACTTTAGTTACGATACTTGACACACTTCCTCTTGTCATTTCATCTTGACCAAAGAGAAGGTATGAAAAAATATAAACCAATGGGAAGAGAAACTAAACGCAACCATCGATATCAGATTCATTGACTCGATCACAATACAGGATCAAGTACCTCCTTAAAGGTCAAGTCCACCTCAGAAAAATGTTGATTTGAATCAATAGAGAAAAATCAGACAAGCACAATGCTAAAAATTTCATCAAAATCGGATGTAAAATAAGAAAGTTACAACATTTCAAAGTTCCGCTTATTTTCAACAAAACAGTTATATGAACGAGCCAGTTACACCCAAATGAGAGAGTCGATGACGTCAATCACTCACTATTTCTTTTGTTTTTCATTGTTTGAATTATACAATATATCAATTTTTACGAATTTGACGATTAGGACCTCCTTGCCTGAAGCAGAGAATATTAAAATAATGGAATTCCAAGTGTTCAGGGAGGAATGAAACTTCATTTTCACATGACAATGACGAGAAAATAAAAATATTTCATATAATAAAATACAAAAGAAATAGTGAGTGAGTGATGTCATCGACTCTCTCATTTGGTGGTAACTGGCTCGTTCATATGACTATTTTGTTAAAAATAAGCAGAACTTTGAAATGTCATAACTTTCTTATTTTACATCCGATTTCGATGAAATTTTCAGCATAGTGCTTGTCTGATTTTTCTCTTTTTATTCAAATCAAGTTTTTGTTTGGGTGGACTTGTCCTTTAAAGACCAAACCGGGATGACATTTAGTTTACCCACTAGTTCTGGAAAATACAGAACCAGTAACGTAGAGGCTGATATCAGGCGATTGTTAGGTATCAAACTCATTGGTCATTCTCTGAAACCATACACCTATCCACCACTTATAGGCCCAGTAGGTCAAACTCATCGGTATCCCTGTAATTGTTCCCAAAGAGGCATCATGGGTCCGTTGCAGAAAGAGTTGCGTTTAAACGCAAGTCAAAAATCAACCACAAGTCCCAAATGCGCGCTGTTGATTGGTTGAAAATCAAGTTGCGATTGATTGCAACTCGTTCTGCAACGGGCCCCTAATCATTGTGATCGATTCGATATTGGACTCTTCGATGTAAATCAATCACTTACTTTGATTAGATTTTTAAAGGCTATTAATCTCATACTTGTACACTCTCTATCGCAAGTTGAAATATTGCCCCCAAAAGAGATCCAAATGATAAGGGTAAATGAGTCCGCATACATTCGTAATTTCGAAGCTTCGTTACTCCGAAGGTTCGTTATTCCCAAGGTTCGTATTTCCGAAGGTTCGTCATTCCGAAGGTTCGTTAGTCCGAAAACGAAATGATTAACGAACGTTATTTCGTTTTCGGACTAACGAACCTTCGGAACAACGAACCTTATTTCGTTTTCGGTTAAACGAACCATCGGAACAACGAACCTTATTTCGTTTTCGGATAAACGAACCTTCAGAACAACGAACCTTATTTCTTTTTCGGATCAACGAACCTTCGGAACAACGAACCTTATTTCGTTTTCGGCTTAACGAACCTTCGGAACATCGAACCTTATTTCGTTTTCGGATTGTCGAACTTTCGGAATAACGCTACAAATGTTTGGATTAACGAACCCTTTTAGGTTTTCGGATTAACGAACATCGAGGTAGAGGCAATTTACGTGTTTCGGAATTACGAACCTTCGGAATTACGATGTGTAACCAATGACTCCCTCATTGACATATGTGCTTGAGGGGGTTTGTCTGTGTGTTTATTACTGTTAAGTGTTTTTGCGTTGAAGTGTGTGGGCACAGGCGTGGGGATGCGTCCATGAATATCCGAGTGTGCCTGGAAAAAAATACTATCAAAGAGCAAAGTGTAATGGAAACTTTAATATGATCAGTTATGGTTGTAAACTTGATAAGTTGTTTATACCGAGTACTTCAAATCTCATAGCCGACTCGCGGCTAAACGTCACAGGATGGAATCGGACAAAGCGAGCAGTAACGGGATGAGGGAATAATATCGTCACGTACGAGTTTCCATCAAAGTTTCCTGGATATGTCTGATGGAGAAAAAAACACGAGAAAATAATAACATAATATCATTTTTATAGTAATGATAATCACACAGTTCTTTAAACAAAATATTATGGTTACCATCATCACTTTTGTAAAAGAAATCAATATTCATACCTTATTATTTATTTCATTTCATTTTTTTTTATCAACAGTAGTCGTGATATTCCTAATAAAAAGTATAATCTAAACTAATGCAAACTAAAAGAAGCATTAAACAAAAGGAGTGTTAAAAGGGATTTAAGACCCCCGAAATCAATTTACTGCGTACATCATTATCTTAAAATACATAGGCCTGTTATCATTATCACTCACTTTCCTTACGCCACATTGGTCTTCCAGTGCAAAGATCCAACTGGTATTGTCCCTTGAGTATGAGATATGTAATGACGTGACCATTTGACCAAATGCTGCGGCCTCAGCTCGTCCTTGACTGATTACACCAGTAACCAAAGTTTCATTGTTAAGTTCAACCTTTAGACAATTGGGAATGTCGAAGAGAAGAGGATTAAATGTAATGAAAAACTATTCACTGGTTCCCTATTGTGCAATAGTATGAATGAAATATGACTTGAGTCAATGTTGACAGCATCTTTTTCACTCATCGTCGACCTAGCTTGCATATTCATTTATAATAGATAACCTTGTAATTCCAGTTTTTCATTGATTAAATGGAGGTCAGATATTCATATGAATTGGAATTGGGAAGTACTCAAATGTTTATTATCAGACAGTACGTAGTTGTTCCTGTAGATAGTTTAGTCAACATTGATCACCGATAGCATTTTCCAGCCATTTAATTTTCAAGAAATAAATTTCTATTTTTCGTTGCCAATCAATTATTCCATATGGTGCAATAGTATCTGAGGAATGGAAGATATTTTAGCGTTGTAATAATGAATACAACGTTGTAATAATGAAAACTGACCTGATAGAAATATTCAGTTAGTCGCTTAAAGGGCAAGTCCATACCTTACAAAATGTCTAATTCAATAAGAAAAAAATCCAACAAGCAAAACATTGAAAATTTCATCAAAATTGGATGTAAAATAAGAAAGTTGTGACATTTCAAACTGTCGCTTATTTTTCACAAAACAATATATACAACTCGGTGATATGCAAATGAGAGAGTCGATGATGTCAATCACTATTTCCTTTGTTTTTTATGAAATATTTTAAGTTTCTCCACATTTCCATGTAAACGTTGGATTCCTCCCTGAAGACCTGAACATGTGGATAACAATTGTTTGATCAAGAGGGTTGTTACTGTAGAATCTGTAAAAATTAAGATATTGTTTAATTCAAACAATAAACAAAAAATAAATAGCGAGTGGGTGACATCATCGACTCTATCATTTGCATAACATTAAGTTGTTCATATAACTGTTTTGTGAAAAAAAAAACGAAACTTTAAATTTCATAACTTTCTCTCTTTACATCCGATTTTGAAAAATTTTCAGCATTATGCTTATTGATTTTTCTCTTGTCATTAATATTGACTTCTGTTTAGCGTGGACTTGACCTTTAGCTGGTTTGCACTAAAATATAGTTTACGAACGTAGATAAGAACAGGCTCTACATGTAAATTGGACTCTCGCAAAGACAAAGAATTTACTATACACGTTACAAGATGGGAAAGTACCCGAGAACAATAAATACTTATAGGAAAGGGTGCAAAGTATAACAGAAATGATCACCGAATCGTTTCCCTTTCCCTTTAATTTTTGTTTTAATTAGTGGGATAAAAGGTTAGGGAGAGAGAAGGAGATCGGGAAAATATAAAACTATGGATTCTGTCGCGTTACTCTATAAGGCTTACTCCCGTTATGTAGAAATTACGTCATCTTGATGTAATCTCCCTATCTCCACCCTATCAGAATCATTAGAATAGCTACCTTTCTTTCAATGTGTGACCGCGTCGTTCGTGTTATCAGGAATTGTATCAAGAATTTAGTTTTTGATGTCAATTCAGAAATACAAGTTTTTTTCTTGGTATCAAGAGTTCAATTTTCTTATATCAATGTAAACTTTGATGTCACGAATTCTTGTTCGTATTGAGAACTAGGAATGAATGTTTAAGGTCTTGCCATAATAGAGTTTTCAGTTTTTGCTTATTAGCATTTTTGATGCCATACCCCTACAACCAATGTTTGGTGGGAATCGGTACATGGTGCCCCAAGATATGACCTCATGAATACATAATTACCCTCATTGAAGTCAATGTATTATTGGCCTGGTTCCTAACATTCAGAACCGGGTAAATGAATACACTGACTTCAATGGGGCTAATTTTGTATTCACGGAGTCATATTTAAGGCCCCCATGGACCGATTAGCTGTGGGGGGTTCACCATGCAATACTAAAATATGGTATCAAAAACGCAGAAATTATCAAAGAAAATTTGTGACTTCATCACTTCCCAGGTAAAAAAAAACAGTTGAAACCAGTTGAAACTGGAGTCAACTGGTACCAGTTGAAACCAATTGGCACAACTGGTAAACTCCGACCATACCAGTATATTCCAGCTGAAACCCATTGTCCCAACTGGACATGCTGAAAACATACAAGCTTATTCCAGTTGAAACCAATAGGCCTTGCTGGTTTATCTACCAATAGATTCCAGTTTAAAACCCATTAGCCAAACTGGACCATTTGATGCCAATTGGAACCCGTAAAAACGCAATGGGTGTATATACCAGTTAATGCCACCTTAAACCCATAAACCATACTGGTATATCATTAAACCAATTGATACCAGTTAGAACCAATAGGCATTACCGGTATATCTACCAGCTGATTCCAGTTAAAACCCATAAACCAAACTTGATCAGAGTGTACCAGTTGGAACCCATAGACCTCCCATAACCCACTTAAAATCCATTAACCATACTGGAATATCAAAGCAATGGATACCAGTTAGAACCAATATAGGCATTACTGGCATATCTACCAGCTGATTCCATTTAAAAGCCATTAACCATAGTGGAACAGAACATACCAGTTGGAACCCATAGACCTCCCATAACCCACTTGAAACCCATTAACCATACTGGAATTTCAAACCAATTGATACCAGTTAGTACCAGTATACACTACTGGTAAACTACCAGTTGATTCCAGTTAAAACCCATAAACCAAACTTGATCAGAGTGTACCAGTTGGAACCCATAGACCTCCAATAACCCACTTGAAACCCATTTACCATACTGGAATATCAAACCAATGAATACCAGTTAGAACCAATAGGCATTACCGGTATATATCTACCAGCTGATTTCAGTTAAAACCCATAAACCAAACTGGAACAGATTATACCAATTGAACCAATAGGCCATCCATAACCCACTTGAAACCCATTAACCACACTGGAATATCAAACCAAATGATACCAGTTAGAACCAATAGCACTTACCAGTTGATTCTAGTAAAAACCCGTATATATTATATAATATATATATATATATATATATATATATATATATATATATATATATATATATATATATATATATATATATATATATTTATAAGAGGCATAGTGGTAATACATTGTACTTATTTCAAACAGAGTTTATATATATTATATATATATATATGTGTATATATAAGCGTCTTGGTTTTCCACGTATTGGCAATAATAATAATAAGACATTAGAAATGCGAAACAAATTCACGGGTAATGCAGTTTTTACAGTGCCAACATTAAGTTCTTTTATTCACTCGAAATTTTCGGTAGACATCTACCTTCTTCAGGGAAGAATCGTGAATTAAGTTCTTTTATTCACGATTTTTCCCTGAAGAAGGTAGATGTCTACCAAAAATTTGGAGTGAATAAAAGAACTTAATGTTGGCACTGTAAAAACTGCATTACCCGTGAATTTGTTTCGCATTTCTCATATGTGTGTATATATATATATATATATATATATAATATATATATATAAGAAGTATGCTTTCATACATTTGTTGTTTTATTTGTCGCTTCTCTTTAACTGTAACTGACTTTTGAAATAGTTTTGTAATTGTTGATATCTGTAGTAATCATTCAAATTTTGTATCCGACAAGTCACTGTCTCAATAGTTGCATTAATATATTTTTTTACAGATCATATTACTTCAACGTCCTCTTATCTTTGTTTTTAATTCCTTTTGAGATTTTTCTTTATGATTATCATTTATGACTGTGTTTCCTATAACTATTGTTATTATTACCATCAACACAGCGTTACTTTTCTTTAAAAAAACAAGTATTATTTCATACCATCCACTTTTTAATCTACATATATTGTTATTCATTCAACATTGGTTAAATATATATTTATGTGAAAATGTTCACTATGTTAAAGGTATATTTAGCCTACTCCCAACCTTTGCCTGTTCCTGCTTTTGACATTACTCCCCCCTGTCTACTTTTCTTTTTGTATCCCCTTTCCAATAAGTATTCTTTGTTATTTTTTGTAGCTTGTTTGTTTACTGAAATATTGCTCTGTACAAATTCATGTAATTCTGCCTTTTACCACGATAAATGCCATTTATCCATAAATCCTAGATATCATTTGACTATATATATATAAAGTGCGTCCCAAAAAAACTATACACTTTTGAAATGGCTGCCAAATAAAAGATGTAGCACTTTGGGGGAAAAATCTTACATATATGAAAAGCCAATAAAGTCAACTTTCAAATGACACCAAAAAATTGGAAAACTATTCATGCTTGAGCGAGCACTGCCCACTGAAACAAAGGGTATGAAAATTAGGGTGGGCCGGAATAAGCCTTCCAATTTCTTTCAGGTTTTTTGTTTGGTACTTGCAAAGTTGAGGGTTATTTGGTGAATTAAAGATCAGTTGTGATCAGTTTGTTGTTTGTGAAAATTAAATGCGTTATTAAATTGAAATTTAATGCATGAGTGATCATGATTTGCAAATTTTAGTGCAGCATTTTGTCTTTATCATGTGGATCTCAACAATGTGTTCATGAGAGTCAGGAGAAAAGGGGGGTTATATGACTTAAGTCATTTTTTAGGTGAAGTACGTTGATGGGATAAAGGTCAACATAATATTTAGCTACCCCTCCCCCTCTTCTCTCCTCCTTAGAGACTAAGCTTGGCTAGGCTGTGTAGGAATTAGCCTTACCAGTTTTTTGAGAGGTTAGTTCTTTGGAACTTACAAAGCTAAGGGTGTCATGCTATTCAACGCTAAGGGTGTTATGTATTTATGAGTGAGATAAGTAATGGTTTCTTAGGCAAATTTCATGAGTTACTAAATTAAAATATAATGAATGAGTGAACAGGAATTGTAATATTAGTGTAGCATGTTCATCTTGTGGACCTCAGAAGTGTGTTCATGAGAGCCAGAGTAATGTGATAGTTCCTCATCCAAGCAAGAGGGCGAGATATGCTAAGACTTAGTTAAAAGTGCATTCCTCTTCTTTTTGTCCTTTTACAAATTAAAAGTCATAACCCGGGAAAAAGGGAAGGGCGGGGGCTGAATGTTCTGTTGACCCTTATTCCATCACCCTACTTCTCCCACTTAAGTCCTATCTCATCCCCTAATCTCCCGACTCCAATGAACACACTGCTGAGATCCACATGATAAAGTTGAAATGCTGCCCAAAAAGAGATCCAAATGATAAAGATGAAATGCTGCCCCAAAATTTTTGGTGTCATTTGAAAGTTGACTTTATTGGCTTTCCATATGTGTAAGATTTTCCCCCAAAGTGCTACATTTTTTTATTTGGCAGCCATTTCAAAAGTGTATAGTTATTTTTGGGACGCACTGTATATATATATATATATATATATATATATATATATATACGTTGTTGCGATTAAAACAGCTTGATTGAGGATAAGAGGAAAAAATATCTACATAATAACTAACTTAATTATTCTTTATGTTAATTTCAATATTTCCACCTTGAAAAGTTTCATTAAAGTATGTGGTTCGATATTACCATAAAACTTAAATCGAAACATGTTATTCTTAGTGCAATTTTCTAGTTTACATTAAAAAAGTTGTTATCCTAGATATTTGTTGCGAGAAAAATATTTCTTCCTATTTAATCCCTTTTTTCTGATTTAAGTTAAAGGAGACTATTTTACACTATTTTCACAAATCATATAAAAATTAGTGTATTTTTCTTTTTTTTAACTCACTGATATTTTTAAGAGAATATTTATTTTTCTATCTATAATGCGCATATTTATTGCTAGTTTACAACCTTGCCATGTTAGCAAGGCTATCTTTATCTTTCAAAGAAAAAGAAAATAAATAGAATAGAAATAAAGAACAAATGTTAAGCTAATTCATTCTTAATCTTTCGAAGAAAAAAAAGCTCCAAAAGCAGTGGCAATTAAAAATCGTCAATTCTTGACTGGTTGCCAACAACATGTCAAAAAGTTCGTATATCTATTTTAAAACTTCTTTCTTGCTTTAGATCCCCCCCCCCCCCCTTTCATTATTCCTGACTCAGCAGATCTTCCTTCAATCACCGGGCGCAGGCGGGCATGCGCATGCGCACTGATCGCTATCGTCCGTATAATTATGCAAATTAACCAGCCGCCAAACCAAAACCGCCAATCTCTGCGCTGCCCGCCAACTGCAATTTGAAAAAGCCATCTTCGCCGCCACGCCAATACATACACTGCACATTTTTATCGAGTGCGATAAAGAAGGACAAAGAAGGCCGTTTTAATAATAATTCAACCACTGAAATCACACGGACCAGATTTGGAAAATGACTTGAAAGCTAAGACATTCGCAGTAGGCTCTACAAGTAAGTTAACAATTTTTTTATGATTTTCTATTCGTAGTTTGTTAAATGGCGCGGCTCGCAGCTACTGCTAGCTGAAGAGTTCGTCAGGACATCCTGTTAGTGTTACTGCTCGCCAGCTCAGCCGGGCGTGGATGTGTGGCTTCCGTAGCTTAGACGACTGGCCAAGTCTGCGCACATACATCGATTATTGACCTTACGATTTGTGTTAAGATTTAACATGAATTTCTTTTTATTTCACAAAATCTTTCAGTTGATAATGTATTTTAAAGACGACTCGGCGATTTAAAATGATTTATTAGTCGGTGAACAATGCCAGGTCATGAAGGTATTTGTAATTTGGAATGGCGCGGTTGACGAGGTGATACGTCACAATGGCGCGCCAGCCTGTTTGGTTTATGCCCACAATGACAATAATTTGTACTGGGCGCAAGGAGCGCGCATGTTTTGGCGCGCGCGCCTAGGTGTGAAGGCGCGAAAAATCCTTCATTTTAGTCTTGGCTTTCAACGGAGATGAACGTCCAAAATATTCGCTTGTAATTTTTCTTACGACCTTGCATTTTTGAAGACGTCGTAATCTACAAAGAACAACGAAATCTACAAGAATTTTTTGGTTGAAACCATCATCGATCGGGACTCACAACAATTTCGCTTATGAAGCTGAAAATGCAGTCCGAATTACTTGATGATGCTCTATTTCTTGCCTGGCCTAACATTAACAATTATAACTCGTCTGCTTTGACTTTGAACCAAGTTTAATACGACGGGGAGCGAGCGTATCGATTACAGCAGTCAGCAGATCGGCTGGGCCCTAACTTTGAGCTGTTTGGTTTCAGCAACGATGGGAACGAATGATGAGAATGTGACTCAAGCTGCTAGGTGGAATTCAGTTAATTCGGCTTTTCATAAGCCTGGAATTTTTATTGAGTCTGAGAGTCTTGTCGTTAACGAGCAGGATTTGGGGCTGGCAACAGCCAACCCAGCCAACAAAACATTTGAGCACGGGCCGTGGCACAAGGTTAGAGACTACCTAAGTTAGGCCTAACGTTAGGCCTACATTGGCAACGAAATCATGCATAAGTTAGACATTGTCGGCGACGCCATGATACAGTCGACTATGATTCATCATGATCACCCAATGATATGACTATGAGTACCGGTATTGAATGTTTGTCGGAAGTCAGAGGTCCTACTCCTGAGGCTGAGTCCGAGCTCTCGAGTCTGCTTGTGGGAGGAGAGGCGACGGTCTGGATTGGCACTGGCAGACGGAACGGGGTACTCGTGGTCGGTACCACTACCAGACAATTCACAAGTTCCAGTCTCTACAAGACCTAGCCTATCCGGTGAGTACGAAGCAGGAATAGATCTAGGCTAGACTCAGTCTAGATTTAGGTCTACGGTTTAGTGTCAAATAGTATAGGCTAGGCCTAGTAGGTCTAACTTAGGCCTAACGCTAAGCCTACTATTGATGTAGGCCTAGTGCTAATAACTTAGAGTAGAAGTTAGGCTTAAATGAATCGTAGAAGAGGCCTGCTTTGTAACGAGCAGGTAGGCCTGTCTAGGCCTGGTTTTAGAAATCGAACAAAATCATGTTCTTATTGGTCAGGAGTTAATAGGCTCCGAGTCCTTTTCATTTCAATTTCATGGCCCGTCAACCCCCCCCCCCCCCCCCGGTTTTCACGTTAGAACGCGAAAATCCTATTACCAACCATAGGCCAGGCATAAGACTAGTTAAGGTAGTCAGGCAAACATGGTTTGATTGGGGGGGGGGGGGCTATTTGGCTTGTTAACACAATTGGGGTTTAGATTTGAATGTAGGTCATATGTCAAGCCATAATAAGACATAGCTTGGACTTGGCCTGGAATTAATTTTAAATTTGGTCCAAGTGGTTTATACGATCATGATGGAAAAGGGAGGGGTTATCGTCATAATTCAAACACGGGCCTAGGCCTGTTCCTACTTGACGACTTGTTTTAGTGTCTGAACTAGGTCACTAGGTGTGTCATGGTGAATTTTTAAAATGAGTTCAACAATTTTTATTAACGTTAATTACCGTATCGTATTAGGTGTAGGCCCTAGTTCATGGCTGTGGATTAATATGGATGTAAATACATTTTCACAGCCGGTGGTTTGGAAATTGGGGTTAGTCTTTTCAGTATATACCTAAGCCTACATTGAGCCAGGTTCTAAAACTTCGGCCAGAATCGAAGTATAGGCCCAATTTACGATGGAAAATCAAAGAAAAATGAAGTCTATAGAGGCCGATATGGAATTGGTTCTAGCATTACAGCTTATTCTAGGCCTAGTGATGGGCTAGGCTAAGATGTATTTAAGACCATGATTAATTTTAAGCCGCCGTTTTTGGCAAAAATGGTGAGAATAGCTGAGGGTCTACTAGTGATTGGCAAAAAGTTCGAACTTTTTCGGTACTGATAAATAACTGAGTGAGAAATGTCACTTTGTCTTTGTTATAAATCTACAAGTAGTCTACTACTAATACAGGTACTCGGACTACAATTTAATGATGACACCACAGAGGAAATTAGGCTAGGTCCAACGTTAGATCTACTTACAGTAGACGCGGTTTTACATGTCTGTTTTGGGGATAAAGCAGCTGGTTCAGTTAGGCCTATAAAAGTAGTATTTGACCTCTGTGACTTTTTCTGGATATGGGCCAGCATGAGCTGTGTTCTCGGTCTAAAAATTATGTGGATAGACCGGTAGTGGAAGAGCTTATACTAGATATGTATACGTCTACTCAGTTTTTAAATGAACATCTACAGACTGCGACGGGCATGATATTATTGTTGAATCAGTCACTTGAAAAGTAGCGGATGTGGCTTAGCATTATGACATGTGATTGTATGGATTTCTTACAGTCTTTTAAAGGAAAATAACTAGAGTTTATAGTATTGAAAATAATACTATTTATTGCTGATGTTGATGATACAGTGTGATAATGATTATACATTAAATATAAATACATCCACCTTGCACCAAGCAGTTCTGTTTATACATTTACGCCTTGAAAGGGGTTGGTTTTTGGAATTCACTTTGCATGAATTGAATGCCGATGCTTGGTGGAAATGTGAGCTTCACTTTTCGAGGAAACATGGTGAAACATGGTACACGTAAAAGTAGACTTACCATGCACATAATAGTCGGATGTAATTTCGAACTAGATTGGAATCCACAAATTAGTTTAGATTGAAGTCAAGGGGTTCAACGAGCAGTTTGTTATATTATAGGCCTCCTAATAAGAAACCTTTATGTAATAGGAGTCGTTTATGTGCGATGATTTTGTGTGGATTTTATTTTGTGTAAAAGAAATAGAAATGCTTAGGCCCTATTGGAATTGAATTTAATTACTGGTTGTTATATAGCGCTTTATATCAACCTCGAAGTCGAACTGCTCAAAGCGCTTCACAATTGAACCTAGTTACACCTCATGGTTCAAGGTATACATCAAATAGGCCTATTTGGCTGGTCAATGATTTGAACTGAGATAATATCGATAATATCATTTTTTTTAAAAAATGATAATTATTATAGATTTGGTATAAATGATCAAGGCGGCAAATAAAATAATAAATAATGAGGAGTTAATTCATGGAAGGCATTGAGTGTAAATGGGCATGTGTGGGAAAGTCTGAAATCTTGTAGATGCACCATGCTGTCATTCCCCCCCCCCCCCCTTTGCTTCGGGGGACACAATACGGATGCCTTTAATGCAATAAGCCATGTAGGTAAACTGGCCAATCAAACGAAATTTACCGATTGCACAATCAGGAACCAGGTTACAAAAGTACATCTTCTTTTTTGGAATTGTACAGCGTGTGAAATATTTTGTTGGTAGCCCGTTGAGTATGAAAATGTTTCCAATGGGCCGGATGCAATAATTTGGCTCGATTATTTCTGCAGTAATATAGAGGTAAACTGAATACTGAAATAATAATGATAATATATTTCAAAATAATAAAAGTTACAGTCATTTGGAACAGATTATTTGAAGCTTAATCTGGTTTTGAAATATTGTCTAAGTTGCGACACGCACATGTATGCAGATGATATTGCATCGCTGGTTGCGGTTGTACTGTAGGGAATTGGAAAATTACAGTTAAAAATGAAACATAAGGAGCAGGACTACTGATTATTCCGTGAAGGCGATGTTTCGGGAAGCTGCTCCTTTCGTGTTAAGCTCATAATTGAGTGATAACTTGAAAGGGAAAGCAGAGGGACAAACCCGTTTTGGTACGAGATACAGATTTAGGTGTTCTGCCCAGGCTTTTTTCTTGTTTTCTTTTGCAGAGTCGGCTCTTTGGATAAAATGGATTCAAGCTGACTACTGCGAGGCAAGGTAGGCTGGCAGGAAAGTTTGATGACAATTGGACCTACTATATGACCTAGAACGCTCCAAGCCTGGCTGCCAAAGAGTTTCCCTTTGGTTGGATAAAGTTCTTGACCAGATAGCCTAGTCCATGGTAATGGATGTAAATTTTTGCGTTAATACGCTCATGTAATAAATAGAAATGAACTGGGTATAGCCTGAGAACTATGCTGCCGGAAATTACCCTAATTGGAGCAGTGGTCAACGTCTTCATCTTCATATAAATAATTTACCGACAGGTGTGGAGTTATAATACGTAGTCCAAGGAATAGAGGTTTTCTTCAGTAAAAAAAACTGGTGAACAAACATCTTAGCATTCAAGGAACTGTATTGCAGCAGGGAAAACAATTTTATGTTTGAAACATCATGATACAGTGGGCTACCTTGAATAATGAGTCCATGATATGAGGATGAGTTCATTATGATTTCATTTTCAGAGTTTTTATGAGGTCCTCCACATTGTTCACTTGGAAGGGATTGGAACTTGAACATATGAAAAAATGCCCTTTGCCTCTTTGTGCTTTTGCCAACAAGAATGTAACATATTGTTCAGGACAAATATATATATATATATATATATGCATGTATAAATGTATAAGGCACTTCAAATTTTATTCATTATCCTTTGAAGGACTACTCGTCGGATGTTATTTTATTTTTGAAATAAACAATTATTTCATGGATGTGGTGAAGATGATAAGCCGTCGATATGTGAATACATAATCGAAAAATGAAACATCCCCGGTAAAATTCCAGTTTATGTTCACTGGTTCTTAGTTTAGCTGCATGAGGAGTGTAGCTCTAACGGAGTAGTCCTGTTCGGGAATGTTTCATGTTCAAATTGGTTTTAGTGCCTTCAATTATCATGGTTATACTCTATTGGTTATATGGGGTTATTCTGTGGATGTTACTCTAGTTTTCAGTTTCAGTTTTTATTTTATCTCATTTCCAACAGAACAGTATTCAAAATCCATTATAACTCAGGAATGGTATGATGTGTGTTTGTTGGCATTAAGAGTGAGGTGACTAACTAAAGGCTGTGGTTGGATTTTAATTGATCGATTGTCCACAATTGAATCATATGGGTGCATGGAGTTAAGTCATGCACTGTTATAATTATATGGCAAATGGGACAACAAGAAAGTGGCAGTACCTCAGTGTGGCATGCATTGTTGGTTTAGCTATGTTGGGATGCTAGTATGTGTTAACTATATGGTCAAACTGATGGCTTTCGGCCATCTAATTGGTTTTAGTGCCTTCAGTTATCATGGTTATACTCCCATTGGTTATATGGGGTTATTCTGTGGATGTTACTCAAGTTTTCAGTTTCAGATTTTATCTTATCTCATTTCCAACAGAACAGTATATCAAATCCATAAAAAATATTAATAATGAAAAAATGAATAAAATAAAGTATGATATGTACCGTATTTGTTGGAATTAAGTGTGAAGTGACTAGCTAAATGCCGTGTTCGGTTTTTATCGATCGATTGTCCACAATTGAATTATTTGTGTGCATAGGGTTAAATTATGCACTGTTATACATGTATGGCAAATGGGACAACAAGACAGAGGCAGTACCTCAGTGCGGCATGCATTGCTAGTTTAGCAATGATTGGGATGCCAGTGTTGGTTAATTATATGGTCAAGCTGAAGGCGTTCAGCCACCATTGATAACTTATCAAAGTTAGTGATGCAATGAATTTCAATTTTGAAGATTGCAATAGATTTGTATCAAAAACATGATACTTCAAATGGCATATTATCTTGTCTTCCTTCATATGTTTTGTTTAGTTTTGCGCATGGTAATCAGATTTTAATTGTGAATGAAGTTCTGACACGGTTATGTTTTAATGTATTTCTATTGGGAGATTTTTCCAACAGCTGAATACATTGAAGTGTTTTTCATGCTCTCATTATACTTGAGATGGATATTTGTTCATATACTTGAATTGAATTTTTCTATCTGGTTTTGGAATGCAATAAGTGAAATATTCAGGTGCAAAGTATTTGTCATTTCATGCTGGTTTAAAACGGGCTGGCATGTTGGTCAAGAATAGAAAACAGGTATACTGCATATAAAATGATCACTCTTATATCAGCCAGAATAGCTAGAGGCAAAGAATGCCAGCCTTCAGGTAACTGTGTCATGTAAGACAGCGACGTCAAGGCTGTACAAAGATTTTATACAAAGATGATATATGTTAAATTCATTTCAAATTATTGGAGGGCTTGGAAGCCTACTTGACTACATATGCATGATAACTGATTTAGCTTGGCCAGCTAATGCAAAACTAGACTAAATTATGAACGAAGGCTTAAAAAATGAATGAAGTGTTTGGCGGCCGATCATATATATAAAATATATTCTCGTTTGGCGGTAATTTGTCAAATTATGCCGCCTAAACACTGTTGTCATAAGATATATTGGCATGGCATATGTTCTTTAATCCACAATGGTCACTTTTGCAAGGTGTTTAAAGCAGTGAATTATATTTTCGCCTCTAGTTATTAGATTTTCCACTTTGATGCCATGTACGTTGATTAATATTTCATATTGAATCGGGTCCTCATTCGGTACCTAGACGAAGGGGATTTATTTATAACTTTACATAGTACTTTAAGAACGCAATTGTAGATTTGAATGTAAGGGTGTCACGCTCGAACTTTCAGTTTAGGCCTCACCTGATCTCATAGGCGGGGAGGCTGGTATTCTGTATACATTTATATTTTATGTAAGGGTGTCACGCTCGAACTTTCAGTTTAGGCCTCACCTGATCTCATAGGCGGGGAGGCTGGTATTCTGTATACATTTATATTTTTCGTGAAATTTAGGCCTCACCCAAGTTCTCATGCGGGAAGGCTGGTATATATATATATGTATATTATATGATATAAGTATGACATCTGTAATCCACCGATTTGCCGGTAGCTCATAAATGTAGTTCATAGCTGTGCTGGTATTCCTGTCCGGCTAGCAGAGAACCAGTGGGAAAGCAGCTGCGAAATTTAGCGTTGAATTTTCTGGGAGGGGGGCCTTCTAGCCGGGGGTTTAACCCCCCTTCGGGGAGCTAATTCGAGGCTATCGGTTGGTTTCAGATATACATGAATGTAAGTCTCTAATCAGAGGTATTCATATCTATGTTTTATACTTATGTGATTGTGACACCAATTTCGGGAAGCGTTCATCTCTATTGAATAAAGCCACGACATAATCGCATATTATTTTGTTTTGTCATTTTGTTTGCCGAGAATAATGTATTTTAAAGACGACTCGGCGATTTAAAATGATTTATTAGTCGGTGAACAATGCCAGGTCATGAAGGTATTTGTAATTTGGAATGGCGCGGTTGACGAGGTGATACGTCACAATGGCGCGCCAGCCTGTTTGGTTTATGCCCACAATGACAATAATTTGTACTGGGCGCAAGGAGCGCGCATGTTTTGGCGCGCGCGCCTAGGTGTGAAGGCGCGAAAAATCCTTCATTTTAGTCTTGGCTTTCAACGGAGATGAACGTCCAAAATATTCGCTTGTAATTTTCCCACCTCCTCC
Organism: Lytechinus pictus; assembly: GCF_037042905.1. Taxonomy (NCBI): domain Eukaryota; kingdom Metazoa; phylum Echinodermata; class Echinoidea; order Temnopleuroida; family Toxopneustidae; genus Lytechinus; species Lytechinus pictus. The sequence continues at coordinate 5,723,581 of NC_087261.1, forward strand.
CCAACAACCACCCATGTAAACGGTACGTTTGGGTCAAACGATGTTGGAATATTGTTTAAACACATGCGTTGGAGAAGGTCGAGAATGAAGATACGCTATACGTATCATTCAGAGTTGATTTGTGTTTTATTGGAATTTACAGCTCGTTCAGGATGGAATAACGGGATGTAGAGCTGTCGATAATGAACATTTGAATTAGTTTACTTACATGAATATAATATTGATTTATATAACGAAACACGAATTCAAATCCGGAGGCAGTTTGCCTGGTCGCACACCAAAACAATACAAAGATCGTCGTGCATTTAGAATTGTGGGCCGTAAGGGAATTTTATCCTTCTGATCTATTTTGGACTGTGGTCAGGTGGGTTTTCGCCCTTACCCGTTTTTGTGGCTGGGTGTTCGTTATATATTGGTAATTCACATGAATTGTATTGTCATATTATTGACATGGCATATGTTCTTTAATCCACAATGGTCACTTTTGCAAGGTGTTTAAAGCAGTGAATTATATTTTCGCCTCTAGTTATTAGATTTTCCACTTTGATGCCATGTACGTTGATTAATATTTCATATTGAATCGGGTCCTCATTCGGTACCTAGACGAAGGGGATTTATTTATAACTTTACATAGTACTTTAAGAACGCAATTGTAGATTTGAATGTAAGGGTGTCACGCTCGAACTTTCAGTTTAGGCCTCACCTGATCTCATAGGCGGGGAGGCTGGTATTCTGTATACATTTATATTTTATGTAAGGGTGTCACGCTCGAACTTTCAGTTTAGGCCTCACCTGATCTCATAGGCGGGGAGGCTGGTATTCTGTATACATTTATATTTTTCGTGAAATTTAGGCCTCACCCAAGTTCTCATGCGGGAAGGCTGGTATATATATATATGTATATTATATGATATAAGTATGACATCTGTAATCCACCGATTTGCCGGTAGCTCATAAATGTAGTTCATAGCTGTGCTGGTATTCCTGTCCGGCTAGCAGAGAACCAGTGGGAAAGCAGCTGCGAAATTTAGCGTTGAATTTTCTGGGAGGGGGGCCTTCTAGCCGGGGGTTTAACCCCCCTTCGGGGAGCTAATTCGAGGCTATCGGTTGGTTTCAGATATACATGAATGTAAGTCTCTAATCAGAGGTATTCATATCTATGTTTTATACTTATGTGATTGTGACACCAATTTCGGGAAGCGTTCATCTCTATTGAATAAAGCCACGACATAATCGCATATTATTTTGTTTTGTCATTTTGTTTGCCGAGAATAATGTTCCATATTTTGTTATAAGTAAGTACCAGTATGCAAACTAAATCTATTTCGAAAATGAGAGATATATGTGATCGAATTCGAATTAATGTGAAACTGATTTTCTTGGAAAAAATCTGAGACTCGGCCAGTTATGATTTTCAATTTCAGATTTAGCATTTTGATAGTGGCAGTGGCAAGTGCCTCGTGTCTGCGCACCAATCACTTTACACATGATTTGAGGATTTTGATGAGAATCACAATGCAAAAAATCGAAATTAATTATTTTTTCCACCATTAATAGTAAGATTTTTTCATGAATAGCTGTTTATCACTTTTTGACTGTGTGTATTTCAGGAGAGGGAGACCCAAAACTACCTGGAGTCATACTGAGCCTCGAGGAGGAGATGAAGTCAGTGAACATGACCGATCGTTTCCAGAAGAAGGCCCAGCTCAGAACCGCCAGGAGCTAGGAGTGGAGATCCGAATATTTTGTTGCTGCCCTCCATGAGAGGAGGCTGTAAGTTAGGTTATGCAATGTCAAGTTTTCTTTTGTGGTCTTTCTATTATGAGAATTATGGAAAATAGATGGCGATTTCATGGTTTTAAAGATGTCAAATATGAAATTCTCTTTTTAGGCCTAATAATTTTTTTTTGAGGAGCGCGATATTTTTGTACATAATGACCCAAACCTAGATTAACCACATATTAATTAATACCTACACAGCTGTTGCATTTACAATTTCAATAAAAAACTAAAATTTAAAAAATTGAGTGTGTCTAGGAAAGCAAATTCTGAGGAGCTCGATTGAGCTCCTCAAAAACATAAGGAGAGCCATTTATTGAGCTCCATGGAATTATAAACATGAACTTGTGAAGGACTGATCTCTGCGACATTGATTTCAGAAGTATTCCCAAGACCAAGTGAACTTAATCATTTTGATTAGGTGCTGTTTATCATTACAGTTGAATCATTGATTCACAATCCAATGTATTTTTCTTAATGTGCAAATTGAATTTTACAACAATCTGTAGTAACCCTTGCCCGCCTTAGGTGTAGACATGTATTGCTATTCACTGTAGTATAGACGTATTTGTTGTTCACTGTTCACTGTACTGATTATTTTTCTCTCCATTGTTTAAAAAAAATTCTTCAGATACATCGCATCTACCAGCAAAGAATGTGTGCCAGTACAGGAAAGGAATGTACAGTACCTGTCGCACATGAACTCTTCATAGGCAGTGAGGACAAGATCTGCAAGCAAGTGATCCTTTTAGTAAGAAAATTTCCAATTTGTACATTTTACAATTAATTTTTTTTAAGCCTTTGTACACATTTAGAGTATCAAAGCTTACAAAATGTAAAAATTAAATGTTTGCCCAAAAATCATTATGGGAAAGGTGGATTTCCGAGGGAAATCTATCTTTGTTTACACAGTTGTACGAGCAACCTTATAGGAAGCTTGTCTAGGCTCCGTGATGAAAATACAATGTAAAAATTATGAAATGATCTTCATGGAGTCCTCTAGGCTAGCCAGTGACATGGGCCCATGTCCATCAATTTTAATTCATGCTTTTGCATAACCATATGGCGTGAATTTGGAACTGGAATTATAATTTCAGATTGACCTCCGAAATGAAACGTGCACAGTTAGTCTGAACTAAAATAAAATTTCCTGAATTTTTTCTTAAATCTGGAGGCTGAGGTAATTTTTTTATCTTTGAAATTAAATTGGTTCTTGTTGTTTTTTTACCTCTGACTTACCAGTATGTGTGGAGGTACCATAGAAGTAGAATTAATGGGATGGTCCAGGCTGGAAACATATCTCAATAAATAGAGGAAAATTCACAGAGCAAAATGCTGAAAACTTTATCAAAATTGGATAACTAATAGAGGTTTTGAATTCTAAAGATTTGCATTATTCCGGTGAAATAGTTCTAGGCATGTCTTTATGAATATTCATTAGGTTGGCTGATGATGTCATATCCCAATTGCCCTTTTGTATTTTATTATATGAGATTAGGTTTATTAAAATATTTTTAACCAAGAACTATTGACAATTGTATTGACAACTGATTAGGTGCATTAGTTATTGACGCAACTTATTTCATTACAATGGAGACGCATCATTTACACATGTATGAAAAAATCAAACATTTATGATTTCATCTAGTAACATAAAAAAAAGGAAAGTGGAGATGTGACATCAGCCCACCTAATGAATATTCATGACAAAGTGCATACAACCGTTTTCACAAAATATTGATAAACTTTAAAATTCAATAACTTCTTGTTATCCTATTTTGATGAGATTTTCATCATATTGCTCTGAATTTTACTAAATTATTATTTAGATGTAAATATTTTCGGCCCAGACCATCCCTTTAATTCTCGGATAAAATTTTGTATTTAAAATGTTTTTTTGCCTTGTCTTGCGTTTTTAAACATGTTCTGGGAACTGTTTTTTGAAAGTTGTCAGCATTAACAAGTTGTCTTTTTCCGACAGTTACCATAGCAACAGTCAGAGCCCAGTGCTCTTAGCCAATCAATAGCAATGATTTCACTGAAATAGTCGGCATTGACAATCATGAAATACCCATCAGATGTTAGCAGATAATGTGCAACATAGACTCCTTTAAAAATAGTACATTATAGTACATAATAGCACATTACAGTACATTATTTTTTAAGGTAAATGCTTAGATGCATTATATTCAAATTTTGTCTCCAAGCTAGCTTGTAAAAATTGGATTGACTACATATATACTGTGTAAGTTAATGATCTTTGTTGACACACAGGGGCGTCGATCCATTTTTCGTATTGGGGGGGGGGGCAAAATCATAAAGTGAACCAACGTTCCATAGGCGTGTGTATATATATATATATGTATGTATGTATGTGACTCATGAGAAAGATACACATATCTCACCAACAAATTAAGCAACAATTAATGCGAGCGCGAAGCGCGAGCTGAATTTTTTTTGTAGCATACTGACCTGAAAACCGGAAAAAGTGACCTGTTTGTAGTAACTCTTGAGGAGGATACATATCTCACTACACATATAATGTGAGTGCCGAGAGCAAGCTGAAATTAGATTCTGACCTGAACGCTTGATATTTTAAGCATCTTTGGTACGAATGATTAAGATCGGTATCTAAAACAACAACAGATGCGAGCACAAAGCGCGAGTCAAAAATTTTGATATTTTGATCTTAAAAAATGAGTTAAATTTTGATATTCCAATCTGAAAAAGCAGACATTTTGAGCATGATTTTATATAAAGAACAAATTTTGTATCTCAATCTCGCTTGCTGATTTCTGTGTAACATTACAATTTTATTTATTTTTTTGCACATGCGGAATTATAAGGGGGCAAAACGATATGTTTGCCCCCCCCAATATTTTCATTGGTGGGGCGATGGCCCCCCCCCCTGCCCCCCCCCCCCCCAGGATCGACGCCTCTGTTGACACATAATGCAAGAATTATACACAGTATGTTACAGTTTGTAACATAATTTTTTTTATTAAATTTCTAGTTTTAATACCATATAGATGTTTTTTGTGACTTACGTCATTCTCTGATTTTTTTGGTACAGATTTCAAGAGACTGAGGGATTGTTTTACCAGAGCAAGTTTAAAGTCCAATCCTGTTATATTGTGCATGTTGAAATTAACAAGGTTTCAATACAATGCTACTAATTTACCTTGATTCATTTCATCAGTCCTGTGTGCAAGGATAATTATTTCACTTGTCCATGCACATTGTTATAACAGGAGTGGACATTCAATGTAAAGATAATTGAAGATAATTAATTGAAATAACCGCCTGAGAGGGGGGGGGGGGTGTTGGTACCAATGTTTTAATGTGTGTGTGCAAGGAAAACGAAGGAGTGATTATACGAGAAGAGTGAAAGATCAGGAATGTACATATCCACATGATTCATTTTTGTCTCACCTGCATAGCAGAGTGAGACTACAGGCGCCGCTTTTCCGACGGCGGCGGCGGCGACGGCGGCGACGGCGGCGGCGGCGTCAACACCAAATCTTAACCTGAGGTTAAGTTTTTGAAATGACTGCATAACTTAGAAAGTATATGGACCTAGTTCATGAAACTTGGTCATAAGGTTAATCAAGTATTACTGAACATCCTGCCTGAGTTTCAATTCACATGACCATGGTCAATGGTCATTTAGGGTCAATGAACTTAGACCATGTTGGGGGAATCAACATCAAAATATTAACCTAAGGTTAAGTTTTTGAAATGTCATCATAACTTAGAAAATAAATGGACCTAGTTCGTGAAACTTATACATAAGGTTAATCAAGTATTACTGAGCATCCTGCATGAGTTTCACGTCACATGACCAAGGTCAATGGTCATTTAGGGTCAATGAACTTTGGCCGAATTGGGGGTATTTGTAGATTTACCATCATAACTTTAAAAGTTTATAGATCTGATTCATGAAACTTGGACATAATAGTAATCAAGTATTACTGAGCATCCTGTGCAAGTTTCAGGTCACATGATCAAGGTCAAATGTCATTTAGGGTCAATGAACTTTGGTCAAATTGGGGTATTTGTTGAATTACCGCCATAACTTTGAAAGTGTGTTGGTCTAGTTCATAAAACTTGGACATAAGAGTAATGAAGTATCACTGAACATCCTTTGCGCATTTAAGGTCACATGACCAAGGTCAAAGGTCAATGAACTTTGGCCATAATGGGGGTATCTGTTGAATTACCATCATAACTTGGAAAGTTGATGGATCTTTCTCTTGAAACTTGGACATAGTAATCAAGTATCACTGAACATCCTGTGCGAGTTTCAGGTTACATGATCAAAGTCAAAGGTCATGTAAGGTCAATGAACTTTGGCCACGTTGGGGGTATTTGTTGAATTACCATCATATCTCTATAAGTGTATGGGTCTAGTTCATAAAGCGTGGAAATAAGAGTAACCAAGTATCACTGAACATCTTGTGCGAGTTATAGTAGTTTTCAAAATCAGCACTGCTGCTATATTGAATCGCGTGATGCAGGTGAGACGGCCAGAGGCATTCATCTTGTTGTTTATGCTATACATTGCAGGGTGTTTCTAACTGGTAACACTTGACAATTTGTGTTTCCAACTGGTGCTTCCAACTTGTTCTAACTGGCACCAGTTGACAACTAGTGTTTCCAACTGGTTTTAACTGGCACCAGTTGACAACTCATGTTTCCAACGGGATCCGACCACTTGACCGAAGGTCCGCGAGACCGAGGGTCCGCTAGACCGAGGGTCCGCGAGACCGAGGGCCCGCAAGACCGAAGGCCCGCGAGACCGATTTTACCCTTCATCGGTTGCCGCGGTCGAGTGGTTTAAGGCGCCTCGTTGCAGCGCACTGCAGCGGCGTAACGGGTGCCTGTTATCGGGGGAGCAAAATAATTCCCGGTAACTTAGTTTAGAATCAGTGGTGTTGCTAGGAGTTCATTTTAGGGGACGGTGGTGAGCACGCGAATCGTGCGAAATACGTACTGCGCGCACGAAACGTCTCTTTTTTTTTGGGGGGGGGGTGTTTATGCTATTTACAGTATAAACTTACGATGCCTTATTTCACTGACACTACCTAATCGTTGACTCTACTTATTTAACGTTTATTTTTATGGTAATTCTGCTTCATGATCTTGTGCATTTAATGTTTAACAAGAAAACTGGAAGTATCATGGAAATACTTAAACCTGGAACATTGAACCTTCATTATGGGCAATATTATCTTAGCATTTTTTTCCATTTAAACAGAATAATAAGAACAAGAAGGTGAAAGTTCTAAAGAAAAGAACGTAAATTAAGAAGTGCCGGTTTAAATCAGTTATCCTCCGGGAAGCCTGCCCTCGGGAGAATGGTCATTCGGGGGAGTTTTCATTGGGGAGTTGTCATGGGGGAGTTTTTATATTGTGATCTCATACTGGATAATGATTTCAATAGTGAACAAGTTGACTATCTAAATAAACGTGCGCGCGCGTATTTCATACTTATACAGTGCGTCCCACAAAAAAACGAAACCGAGATTTAGCGATGATTTATCATAACTTAATCATTAAAAAAAACTTAGATTATTCCTCATTCATGGATGAGTGAGCAAAAAAATTCGAAGAAAGGATGTCAAAATTAATTTGGCGGGGGGTATCTTAATATTAAACAGAAAGTCACATGACTAAAAGTTCAATATTGGCTTTTTGATTTGATACCTTAATCACAGAAAATTGTCAAGAAATAAAAAAAGTTATAAATCCCTCGAAACAATGCTTGTATTTCCATAATTTCAATAAATAAACGTGTTTTCACCTGTTTCCCACAAAAGCTATCGCACGGTAACAAAAGACTTAATGCACGGCTGATCGTCAACAAAACGGAGTGTCGAGTGAGTCTGGACGCTAGCCTGTAAAACCTCTTCATTTCATGAAATTATTGAAAATCAGCCCTTTTTTCAAATAACCAGAACTTTATTTCTTGACCATTTTCTTTAATTGAGGTATCAAATAAAATAGCAGATATTGAACTTTTTAGGCATGTGATTTTCTTTTTCAAATTCAGATAGGCCCCGCCAACTGAATTTTTGGTATCCCTCTTCAAATTGTTTTTGCTCGCTCATGCGTGAATGAATAATTTCAGATAAAAGAAGGGATTCTAAGCTTTACAATGGTAGGTCATTTGTCTATTGTATTTGTGATTAAGTTATGATAAATCATCGATAAATCTCGGTTTTGTTTTTTCTGGGACGCACTGTATAGTCCTAGAATCTAGGCATTCTAAATAAATCTTTTATCATGAAAATCAAAGCGAGCGCGAAGCGCGCAAGCTTAAACTATTTGACATTTGATATTCCGATCTGAAAAAGAGTCAATTTCAACTGTATTATTTCAAGCACTTTGTAGGAAAATTTTGAGGTGGATAAAGAGCTGATATTTTTTAATTACTATTTAAGTTTTAATATAGGACCGGGACATCCTTAGACATGTATATGAAAATGACTATCTTGCTATTCCTCTTCCTAAGTGCGATATAAAACAAAAGGGCCACTTTAATTATTAAATTAATATCTTATTCATTAATGCCTAATGAGGCATCTCAAGCACTTTTGTAATTATAAATTGGATGCATCAAGTTAACATATTTTAATCATTAATGCGAGTGGAAATCGAGATTTTTTTATAAACTGTCCTGAAAAGGGATTTTAAGCAGTTTGTTGTATAACCAATATTGAGATATACATAACTCGCCAATCATGATGCGAGAATGCAGCGCTAGCTGATACGTTTTGACAATCAGAACTGAAAAGTGATACTTTGAAAACTTTATGGAATACACGAAAATAATAGGTACCTGATAAATCAAAATTTGCGAGCGCGTAGCACAAGCGAAAAATGTTAATATTCAGCAGTTAAGACCATAAAAATAACATTTTTACAGAGCACTTCTTAAAAACAATTTTTAAATTACACAAAATAATGAAAGTTCGATTTCCGAGGTGAAATATGTTTTGTACATTGACTTCCAAACTTGATATTAAAACTCCATATTGAACAAGATATTAAAATCACCTAATGCGAGCGCGAAGCGCGAGCGAAAATTTAATATAGTGACCCAAAAGATTCTTATTTTCCAAGTCTTCCCCTTATCTTATTTTATTCATTCGTCTTCCTCCTCTTCTTTTTTTGTCCTCTTTATTTCCCCTTTTTATTCTTTCTTTCCTTTTTTTCTTGCTCCGCCAATAAGGGGGGGGGGGGGCTCGGGCCCCCCTGGATCCGCCTATGGTAGTAGTAGTAGCAGTTACATTATCATTGTTGTTTTTATCATCATTATTATTATCATTATTATTACTCTCATTTAAGTCCTTAACATTATTCGGCATTTTTGCTTTGCCTTGTTTCATTTTGTATCCTTTGTTTCATTCATCACGTTAGTTTATTAAATAATTGTTTAATACCGACACTCTAAATAAATGGATGAATACTTTTCTAAAACCAGACAAAGTTTTATAAACAGTCATGTATGTTAAAGGTATGTCTCTGAAATCCAGATGAAGAAAAAATGGTAGATGAGGTAAATGATAATAAAAAATGACCGTAAAAGGGAAGGAAATTTAATAAATAGAAGCGCCGAGTTCACCTAGAGCAGAGAGAAAAGACATAGACAAAAATCATGAAGAAAAAAGAAGCGAAATTATTTAGGAATATTTAAGGAAACTGGGGAAGAGCCAAAAAATTCCCGGTCATAAATCATGAAACTGGCAATGGCATCATGAAGCAAAGATTTGAGGGGGATATATCGGGCAAATATATAAATATTATATGTATATATATATATATATCACGCTCACGTTCCCCCTCTTTTTTGGGGGAGGGGTGACGTTTTTTTTGCTACGAGGGTGTAATCAATTGATAAATATAATTGATCATTTTGTTCATTCATTCATCACGCATAGAGACCTGTAGGTGTTATGCGTTTATAAGAAATGTACTATTATCATTATTATTATATATATATATATTATATGTGTGTGTGTGTGCGAGCGAGCAAAAATTTTGACATTTTTAATGCAAAAAAACAATTTTGTGATAGACTTTGGCACAATGTTAAAATAAAATAAAATAATATTTTTTGTACACCACGGTGAACAGAACATTTGTTATGATTGTGCGCATCGAGGCGTAGCTTTATATGCTCTAGGGGGCCAAGTATAGCGCTTGTGGCAAGAAGTAGCTTAATAACTCCCGAGTGAGCGAAGCGAGCGAGATAAACAAAAATACCTGTTCATGAGAATCTAACATGAAGATAGATTTTGACGTGATATTCAGAAAAATATTATACACTTTTCGTTTGCATTTCTTTCTTTCCTCCTGATTTTGTTGTTGTTTGCGTAATCATCCAAATATTTTGAGGGGGCACACCATAGCAAATGTTGGAAAATTTGTAAAAAGTCGCCAGCGAGTGAAGCGAGCCAGAAAGAAAAATTGCCTTTTGAAATGAAATTCTAATTATGTGATAGATTTTTACATCATAGCAAATATCATGTCATGTATTTTTTTCATTCATCTCATTTCGCTGCTTCCTTCATTTTCTTTTATTTCCCCTTGGCTGTGGAACTACCCCCCCCCCCCAGTACGCCAGTGCTTCAACGCAAAGCTTAATGCAAAAAGGGTCCATATAAGGGCCCGTTATATATAGAGCCCTTTAAATGTTACAGATGAAGAGCCCCACTGCACGGGATCTTGACTCTTGGACAGAGCCCCCGGTAGCTTTGGAGATTTAGCAAGGTTATGATAGACTTTCATACGAAATTATATTTAAAAAAAAACCATCCACCTTTCTTCCCGCTCGTTATCTTCAATCCTCAGCAGCCCGGTAGTAATATGTTGTCCCTTCTCTTTATTTTCCAATTTAAATTTTGCCTCATTCCATTCTATCTTCATTTCCCGCTTTTCTTTGACTTTTTGTCATCTTTAATTTTATTATTTCCCTGTCTTACTAATCATGTTAATGTATTTGTATATCGGGGAAATTTATTTTTTCTTACATGTCCTTCTTTCCTTCCTTTTCCCAAGTTCTTTCCGTTTTCCCTTTTTATGTTTTTTTTAGTTTTCTTTTCTCCTTTCCTTTTCCCCTTCCTTTTCCCCTTTCACCCCTGCCCCCCCCCCCCCCCCCCGCCTGTTACGCCACTGGAAGAGTGGATGCAGACAAGGAACGATTCAAAGAAACGTCGGAGCTTCCGCAATTAAAATCCCCCTCTCTCCGTTAACAGGCAGAGAACGTGAGAAGAGCAGGCCGGAGCGGACAAGGAACAATTCGAAGAAAACTTCGGAGCTTCCGTGCTTCGCGCGGGAGGGGGAAAACTCCTCTTAAAATATGGATCACCTTTCGTGCGCTCATTATTAAGTGAAAGTGCTTCCAGTGCTCACTACTGCCACCTAAACTGAAATCCAAGTTATGCCACTAATTCTAGACGGAGTTACTGGGAAATAGTGGCGCTGCCCCCCCCCCCCCTGATAACAGGCACTGTTACGCCTCTGCAACGAGGCGCCCTAAACCACTCGACCGCGGCAACCGATGAAGGGAAAAAAATCGGTCTCGCGGACCTTCGGTCTTGCGGGCCCTCGGTCTCGCGGACCCTCGGTCTCAGGGTGACCAGACGTGCCGTTTTTCCCGGGATTGTCCCGTATTTTGCTTCTTTGTCCCGGCGTCCCGACAAACCCTCCCGGGACGCCTATTTGTCCCGTATTTCAGAATATTGAACAAAATGTATTTAAAAGTGACGAATTTTCATCAAAATAACCAACAGATGACGAAGAAGAGACAACGATAAATAAACTTTTGCAAGTTCTGCGGTGATTTTCTTGCTAACCCAATACATCGCAAACGAACTGGCGTCCTGCCATTGTGTGGCAGGCTACTAGCTAGGCATTGTAGGATCGGAGCAGATTCTTTCCACCAAACATGCCAAAATAATCACAAAATCGGCGGGAAATTTGTATGACTATATTATGGGTTCTCAGATTAATGATTTGGAGATGTAATCTCGGAGGAACAAGTTATATATTGACTTTTCATAACTAGATCGAGTTGTTTCAGCTTTCGTTTTGAGTCTTGTTGTGTATGATGCCGCGATGTTTCATCTAATTTTTAAGTAAAAAAATCACTTTGAAATTTTATTCATTTCTAAAACATTTTTTTTTTAAATATACTTGAAAAACACCAAATATCATTATGATTTTTGTTAGATATTGACTTTTCATAACTAGATCTAGTTGTTTCAGCTTTCGTTTTGAGTCTTGTTGTGTATGATGCCGCGATGTTTCATCTAATTTTTAAGTTAAAAAAAATCACTTTGACATTTTATTCATTTCTAAAACCTTTTATTTTTTTTATGAAAAAAATATACTTGAAAAACACCAAATATCATTATGATTTTTGTTAGATGATTGGATTTTTTTTTGGTTGAAGTTTGAACTTTTTTCCCCTTTCTTTCTTTTTAAGCCTTCTTTCTTCATCCTTCTATCCTTCCTGCTTGCCCGTTTTTGTTCCATCTATCTTTATTTCCTATTTGTCTTTCCTGATCCTTTCTCTCTCTCTGTTCATTTTTCTTTCTTTCCTGCTTTTTCTTACCCATCTTCTTTATCAAATTTCCCTTTTTTATATTCTTTCATTCTTAAAACTTTTTTCTCCCCCTCCTTTCCTCTCCTTTTTCTTTTAATTCTTTCTCTGCTTCCATTATGTTTTCATTCCCTCCTCACTTCATTCTTCCTCCCTCTCTTTCCTCCTTTCTTTCATTCTTCATTTTACTTTTCCTTCTAATTCTTTCCCTTATTCTCTCTCTCCCTCCTTCTGTTAATTCCTTCCTTCCCTCCTCCCTTACTGCTTTCCTTCTTCCTTTCAAAGAATGAAGGAAACATTTTTCTTTCCTTCATTCTTTCTTTTCTCCTCCTTTTTCTTACTTTTTTCTTTCTCTCCTTTATTTTGTCTTTCACACATGTATTCTTCTTCCATTCCTTTCTTTTTCTTTCTTTCTGTATTCAATTCAAAGAATGACGGAATCATTTTTCTCTCTTTTATTCTTTAATCCTCTTATTCTAACTTTCTTTTCTTTGATTTTTTTTTAATTTTTCTTCATTTTCCCCTTACTTTTTTCTTTCTTTCTTCTCAATTCATCCCCTTTCTTTCGTCTTTTCTTTCTCTCCTTCATTCTTTCGTTCACCCTGAGCTCCCTTCCAATTCTTTATAATTTTTCACAGGTGTAACACTGTGTAGCCTTCTTTGTTGATCTTTTTTGTCCCGTATTTCATTTTGTGAAATCTGGTCACCCTGCTCGGTCTAGTGGACCCTCGGTCTAGCGGACCCTCGGTCTCGCGGACCCTCGGTCTAGCGGGCTGTCACCTTTCCAACTGGTCCTAACTGGCACCAGTTGACAATTGGTGTTTCCAACTGGTTTTAACTGGCACCAGTTGACAAGTCATGTTTCCAACTGGTCCTAACTGGCACCAGTTGACCAGTCATGTTTCCAACTGGTTTTAACTGGCACCGGTTAGGAACAGTTGCCAACTGGTATTTCCAACTGGTACCAGTTACAATATGTCAACTGGATTCCAGTATTCCAATTTCCATATTGAATCCAGTTCGCTAACTGGAATCAACTGGTACCACTATCAGTTGGATGAACTGGTCCTTAACTGTTTTTTTTACCTGGGTTCTGTTCTGTATATCTCGTCCCTGGAAGCCCATATCGCAGGGCGAACACGCGCTATCGACGATGGAATGTAGCATCAGCTATACATTTTAATACGCTTCAGTTAAATTCAGACACGTTGAAAAAAATTACTTTCACCCATTTGTTGCTATCCGTCTTAACGGCGACCCATGCCCCAACAGCTATGCCAGGACCTTCGGGTGTATTAAGTCTGCCCCTGTATGGTTCATGGCCGGCTGAATGGAACGATGAGGCAGTCAAACTGCTGTCTGGTATGCGACCGTCCTCTACGCCGAGCCCCTCTCCTAACATAGGAGGACGACATCCAGGTTTGCCTTCAACGTTTAGTTCCGCTGAAATGAATAACAGATCAGTATACAGTAGATAATCCATTCCCAAACAATTGAGGGTGCAAACGTTCTAGCAATGCTTGCCAATGAGGCTACAATTTATTTATAATGCTTGCTATGGTGAACACCCCCCCCCCCCCGGACAAAGGGCGAAGTTTGAATCATGAATGTCAACTTAGCGACTCATGAAAATGAAACCACTGGACCAGCTTTGAGTGCAAACAAACAGATAAGAAAATGTTGTGGATATCATCTTAAAGTCTTTTAAACCAAAATGTCATCATTTAATAGAGTCGCCTATATTTCTTATTATTTTTTCATTCTTTTCTGAATGAATCTATTTCTCTTTTTTTCTGTTTTATACTATTTCAATTGGACCCGATGGAGTTAACGTTATTATAGGCCTATCCCTTACATTGAGTCGGTTGCATTGAACTTTTACAGTATATATTAAGAGTAATATAGTATACAAATATATAATGTATTTCGAGGATTTAGCAAAAACTCTGGATAAAAAAATATATAAAAAAGTTAATGTGATGGAAAGTTGCCATAAGGTAACAAAGTTACTATTAATCTCTCTTCATAACCCATTTGCTGGATCCAAGAAAGGCATTGTGTATTTGTTTTATATACCTTCTATAAAGTTAGGACTGTAGATCAAGTTCATCTACATGTAGATCTGTCGTCAATCTTGCCCTCTTCAAATTAGGCCTAGCTAGGCCCTAGTTAGACGGTCACAAGGTAGACCTGGGTCCTAGCTCCTAAGCTATTGCTGCTAGCCAGTGCCAGTTCATGTGCAGGCTGCGCGCTGCGTCTACCCGCTTCAAGTAACTGAGCTAGCGATTGCGCAGCTGCAGTTTCCCTCAAGATGCAGCGCATAGGATTACTGGCCGGATCTTGAATCACCTTGTTTTACATCTTGACAACTTGATCAGGCGTCTCCAAACTTGATGATCAAAATATATGGCAGTCATTTGCATAGAATTGTATCTTAATCATAATTCAAAAATGAGAACCAATGTCACATTTTATTTATTTATTTATTTATTAGAAAATATTTATTCAGGATAAAAAGATCAGCTAAATTGGTTTATTAGTTCTCGGTACTGCCGCACCGGTAGGTTTGACTTTTTTTTGTTGTGCACAGGGGTGTGTATCATCAACATTTTGTCCGACAAGTTGTCAGATCTGACAACTTTCCTCGATTCTGATTGGCGGAGAGGCACTGTTACTATGGTAACTGTCGGATAAACAGGACTTGTCGGATAAAACGTCCGACAAGTCCTTTCATGAAACGCTCCCGTGGTCTTGCCTTGGGCGGCGCCCGCCGCCGCAAACGTCAACACATCACACAGAGTTCTGTGCTGAGGTGGCCGTACCTCAAGTGATGTTCGTGTACAGCGTAGGCTCAACTCAACTTCACTTCACCTACCCGAACATCAAGGTACAAAACTCGCTCTGATACTCCCGAGTGACAAAGGTGGGATTTTATGGGGGAAATATAAATATTATGCAACAATATGACCTTATACAGAATATAAAAATGATCTTCCTAACTCTAATTGCACTCCATATCCATCCTCCGATTAGTCTCAAAATTGTTGATTTAGAGCCAGTAAGTTTCCTCAAACGTATTAATTCACAGCCGATTCCAAAAAAATCGCAAACGCAAATTGCACATGCACGGTAATCGCAGCTCAATTCATGAATATTAA
Source organism: Lytechinus pictus (assembly GCF_037042905.1). Classification (NCBI taxonomy): domain Eukaryota; kingdom Metazoa; phylum Echinodermata; class Echinoidea; order Temnopleuroida; family Toxopneustidae; genus Lytechinus; species Lytechinus pictus. The sequence goes on from NC_087261.1 coordinate 5,739,127, forward strand.
TGAGTGGGACTAAAGATTGTATCACGGCCCCGTCTTACAAAGGGTTGTGATTGATCCAATCAATCACAACTATGGACGGCCAGCAACGTCAATGTTTGTTCATTTTTTTGTTCTTAATAGTAACTGGTCACGAGGACCGCTTGTCATAACATGTACAATCCTGTACCCGAAAGTTCGCTAGTCATAATAGTGAAAAGGGGGTCACTAGTCATAATGTCATAAGGACCATGAGTCATAAGGTCCGATATTCATAATACAAGATTAGGGACGCTATCCATAATGGACCATAAGGGTAATTGATCATGAAGATTGCTAGTCTTAATAAAAATGAGGGTCGAAGGTCATAAAAAGCAAGAGGCTCCATTAATCATAGTAAATAAGGTTTGCCAGTCTTAATAGTAGAAGAGGGCCGCTATTCATAATAGAAAAATGTTCACCAGTCATCATTGGCACCTTTCGCAATCCTCACGGCGCTAATATTAGGGTCCCCTAACACAAAAGTTGACGCTTAATCATACACTTGATTTTTAAGATTGATTGTGCGTCATAGTCAATAGAATCAAACGTAGAAAACTGCTCTACAATGCTAAGTTTTGTGTTACAGAGGGTTTACATGCCCTATAGATCTGCTTTTCGTGTGCAATATTCTTTCCCGCGACACCCGCACCATACAAGTTACGACTGATGGCTGGAGATATTCGCAATGCAGGACCTAAAATAGAATATGACATGGATAAGAAAGTGGTTTTTCAAATAAATCAAGTACATATTAGTTCAGGCAATATAGGGTTTGACCCACCACTAATTGCAACACGAGATATTCCACTGCAATGCTTTCAGGGAAGGTCCCCTAAATATAACATACTAAAAGTCCCAAGAAATCCAAGCAGTGGAAATTTATAAAATTTGCATATTATGCAAATTAGCCATAAAAAGTTAGAAAAATAAGGAAAATAGCCCAAAAATTAAAAATTGAATGTCCAAAACAATTTAACTTGAGCGAAAATTCATGACAAATAACTGTATTCAATGTTTTTTTTTTGTCAAAAATCAAAAAAAGTCTACCTCATTTGCATAATATGCAAATAAGCACCCTTATCTGAAAAAATGTCAAGATATTGTGATTTTTCTCTCATTAACTGCTTGAAAATTTCATTTATGTTGAAATTTACATGCTGCTATCACTAAGGACGTTGAATACACTTGTATTCAGCTTAGTGTCTGTAGTGTAATTTGCATATTATGCAAATAAAAGTATCTAACGTAAGTAGATTATCTACTGAACTTGGAATATGGCAATACCTTACAGGAGGTTTCTTCAACACCATATTAGAAGTCCTTGAATATACAAGCATATTGGAAAATCACAAAATTAGCATTTTATGCAAATTACAAAAGAGGAAAATAATCCAAATATTGGAAATCAAGTTCAGAAAACAATACGAATTGAACGAAAACCCATGATAAGTTTATTTTCTAGATAAAAAATCGTAAATAAATCTGCCGCATTTGCATATTATATGAGCATCTTAGTACGGAAAAAAAATCCAGATTTTTTTATTTTTCTCACAAAAACAGTTATGAAAACATTTCAGTCTGGATCAATATGTTGTGACTAAGAATGGCAAATAAATTAGTAATCAACTTAATATCTTAAGTGTAATTTACATATTATGCAAATAAGCTTCCGACATATTCAAGATAACACATTCGTGGTACTTTCCTCGAAAATTCCATGTAGATTATGTGTATTAACCATGATGACCTTCTCTACACTTTTTGCTTGGTTAATTTGTCACGAGCAGTTACCCCACTCATATTGGACAATGATGAGTCCATTCTACATGGATCCCACTGCTTGAATGCTTCATTACTCCCATCCAAGTCTTGCTCTCTTCTTGACTTTGTAGAGACTTTATGTTTCTTGCGAGTATAGTCCACGCTTAGCGTGGACTATACTCGCAAGAAACATAAAGTCTCTACAAAGCAAGCTCCTGGAGTGCCAATTGATCAGCACAAGATGTCACACCCGTACAAATAAAAGCCCATTGGCTTCGAATATTTGGTCCTTGTAGCACACCACTTAGCTTATAAACTTTGGGTCCTTGTATTTAAAGCACTTAACGTTAAATCTCCACCCTACATATCAGAGCTCTTATCTCAGCATAGACCAACAAGTAGTTTCAGAACAGCAGATCAAGCATTGCTGAGGGAATCTCTCATCCACACAACCTGGGTTGACAGAGCCTTCTACATCTTTGGGCCAAAGCTGTGGAATAGCCTTCCCAAATTTATCAGGGGAGCAGAGACCCAATCAACTTTTGAGTCCTACCTGAAGACCTTTCTGTTCCCCATTCCAAATTACCCCAATAATAACTCAATTGTAGCATTACTAGGACAGTACTTGAGCTGAATGATGATCCTAAGCACTGTTTGAAGGCCAGGAAGATATTAAAATTTGTGAGATATTTCCTATTTTTTAGCAAGTGCCATGAGCGCCTAGCTGAAGCTGATACTGGTGCTTTAAAAGAACCCATCATCATCACGTGTCTTGGTGGTGAACATGAGTACTTGCTTAGATGACAAGATCTTTGGGCATGCTTAATAAGAGTAACAATGGGCATTTGCCTATACGAGCGACATGAAAGCCATTCATAAATTCATGATGAAGGCTTAAAATGCATATACAGATACAGGTATAGATTTATCTCAGACACAGGAATCGTGATTAGACGTTCTTGCTGAATCCAGTTGCTGCTTCATGATGAAGCATCCATTTTCTGTTCTTTCCTCTTTGATAAATCTCCTATTATGGCAACCATCTCTACATATTAAAGCTATAGTTTCTACGTAAGGCGTATGCAATAATAATATTAATTTCCTGATATACATGGTAAACAGAAATTCCTCAGTGAGACAATGAACAATCCAGATGAAGGACTAAGCCAGATTATTGCCTTTCCAACAAGAGGACACAACGTTGCGGGGGGGTTTCTTTTGTTTACTCCTACACAAACGATATGCCTCTAGCACACAATGAAATGGGCAATATGTTTTACTTTCCCCAGAAATGAGGGATTTGATTCTAATTCCAGGGGGAACACTTACCTTGATGAGTGGATACCAGGCACGACCATGGGGTTTCGAAAAGCACCCTAAACAAGGGAAGCAAGTCTTTTCCAGATTATGAAAATGCATCCCTTAACAAGTATTTAGCATGTGAAAGCCTACAAGTATGGGAAATATATCCCCCTTTTCAGTATTTTAAACATCATTTTGGACACCCTTATAACGTTACATAGGCCTATACGTAACGTACTTGCCCACTATTTCGCTTTTTACGCGTGGTCGGGCCTGGTATCTACTCTTCAATTGAGGTGTGCCCCCGGGCGGCATCTCGAGCACTGGGAGGAACCAAATGTGGCTCTGGAAAGTCGTCCTAAATATCGCTGTTGCCATACATGTAGTAAACAACCAGAATTTTGCACACGAAAAGCAGATTGAATGTTTCCGTTCCAGATGCGAAACAAAAAAATCTCATGTCACACAATTTGCATTGCAGGACAGAGTTTTACGACCATGACGACGGGCCCCAAAGTCTCTTCCAAAATCAACTACCGTCGTAAATAAGCGTTCGCGTTCTCCAACGAAAGGTCGGGATATTGACTGGCGAAACTTTTCTACTATTATGACTGGCGACCCTCATCTATTATTTTGACTGGCGACCCTCATCTATTATTTTGACTGGCGACCCTCATCTACTATTATGACTGGCGACCCTCCTCTACCATTATAACTGGCGACTCTCATATATAATTATTGCGACTGGCGAACCCCATCTGTAATGATTGACAACCTTCATCTATTATTATGACTGGTGAACCCCTTCTACTATTGTGAATGGCGACCCTCATCCACCATTATGACTGGCGACCCTTATCATCAACGAACCATTTTCCTCCTTATGACTGGCGACCCTCTTCCTTGATTATGACTAGCGACCATCTTGTTTGATTATGAATGGCGACCCCCATCGTTGATTATGACTAGCGACCTCTATGAACAAAGACCCTTATGAATAGCGGCCCTTATTGCTATCATGACTAGTGGTCATTATGACTGGCGAGTGGACCCCTTCTGTACATACCTATGACATCTGTTACAGGTCCAAATCCATATAATTCCATCCTCATAGCTATACGGCCGTAAAATGTCTTTGGATGAATCCGAAAAGATTGCCCAGTGATTGGCCTAATGAACATATGAGTCACGTAGCTGTTTGTGTCATAATTTCCTGGAAATACCTAGAATAAAACAATTATTTAATAAAATATATAGTTTCCAAGAAAATTGGACGGTATAAATTTGGGCACTGTGACTGTTTCTCACACACTGTTAACAAAATAATTGTTCGCAGTATTGCTTTATGTATGCTATATTTTAGACAACATGACTGAAGGTTTATCATCCGATAATTTTCTACGGTTGTACGGTTATATTTCCCCCTTTTATTATTACCTCGACTGATGCAGAGTACACACTTAGATAATAAGTCCAAGTAATGGTGTCCAAACTAGAAGAAACGACAAATGATGTGACCCAATGACTGTAGTCGGGCCTTCCCTGAACGGTTACAGCCGTTATAACAAAACTGGATTCGAATTGGACCTGCATCCATTGATATTCATTGCGATTGACTGGACTCCAGGCACCATTATGGTTTAACCGACCATGACGAGCGCAGTGCAGGTTAGTGTCAAAGCATTCCGACTCAGATATTGCCGAATCCGGCAACGCACCACTCTCAAGGCCAAGAGGTCTGCCAGATACATTACACGAGTTCACTGTGGTAAATGGCAAGATACACGTTATTAAATCAAGGTGTGAAAAATATTGAATAAATAATGAATAAACTAGAATTATTGGTAATACATTGCGTCCTAATTTTCTCATTTCATTTTAGTTCACACCGCCATTCCTTTTCCCACACTATACATGAGCCTTTGTTCTTGTTCATGCTATAAATCACGGTTTGAATGTATTTTTTAAAAAGACATCCATTATGTTGTCCATTATGGAACCACATGTTAACAACATGTTGCTCCATAATGGAAGGCAAAGTGTGACACAGACCTGGGACACTTTTTCATCGAACACCAGGCATGTCTTGTAACTGTTAGATCTTGAATAAAAGTTATGCGTGTAAATCAGAGTTGCAGTAGAACATTGACTATTTCCAGTTTCTCCTACAGTTTGAGGCCGTCATGATGTTTTTCTTTCGTCAGTGACAACAGAAGGCTGTTTTATAATAGGACTTGTCGGAATTTTTATCCGACAAGACCCATTTTAACAGACAGTTACCATAGTAACAGTAAATAACGATTAGAAATAAATCTGACGCTGAAGAAGCGTCCTGGATCGGACCGTTGGGACATGACACTGTTCCCTCCATTTCAAACAGTAAGGTCAGAATAATCGTTATTTGTCCTTCTTACTGGATGAATCAAAACATACATCAGTTCATAGTAAATGTTTCTAAGCGAATCAAAATCAAGAAAGTGGCAAGATCCGACCTGTCAGACAGAAAAAAAAATGCTGATTAAATACTGCGAGGACACAACATTGTTTAAAATATAGCAAGGTATTCTACTTTGTGGTGCCAACAGAAGCGGACCGTGACCGTGACCCGGAGGAGACAAAGCATTGGAGGGGCACTGTATTGTTTGTAAACAATGATGTGCCCCCTCCCCAATGCTTTGTCTCCTCCGGGTGGAGGTCCGCCACTGGGTGCCAGTGTAGTTGGCAAGGCATATTGAAATCTCTAAGACCATGTTTATCATATTAGGCCTAGGATTTTTTTCCAATCGATAAAAAAACTACTAATAACAGCGATGATTATTATTCTAATATTAAAACTGTAACTTCTTCTGTAGTATCATACCACAATACCCAGAACACTGGTATATGTATACTCCTCCTTTCCCTATTATGTTTTATCATAATAGAAGCATTTAAATACATAATTGACCTTAGCTGTCTTGATGATAATGTTTTGGATAATTTGTTCAGTTAAAAACTAATAGCAAAGGTAGTGGTAGTAATAGTAGTTCAGCAATAGTCGCATATCAGATATACTCACCAGGGCAACATATTACGGCTATAGTCTCGCTTTCGTTGATTCCACCAACTCTAGTCTCGTACCAGCACTCAGTTATGTTCATGACGTCATCAGGACACACCACTGATACAACCTCAGAAGGGGGGTCGATGGAATCATACAGCGCACCGCTTACAGTGGCAAATACCCCTTGTTTGTGGGGATGCAAAGAAAGAAAATCACAAGATTTGTAGAACCAATATATACATATACTATATATATTATACACATATATTTTATATACCTATATAGAACGAGTGACTGAACACGATGCTTCCAGACATTGAATAAAAAAAAACATGAACAATTGTATCATGTAGACAGGTACTACAATAAATAATCAGCCTCCCCTTTGTCCTTGCAATAAAATCTTATTTTGATAAGATACGGGAGTTTTCATGTGTTGAAATATTACAGTTGTACATTATTCTTGAGATATAAAAAGCTTAAATCAATTCCTTGCCATCGAAACCTACTTGTTAAAATTATACTTTAAATAAACTGAGCTACTATCTTTGATTCCACGAACCCGAACCTCTTTTTTCTATTCCTCATGATTATTTAAGTAAAAAGGGGCACTTGAATTGAGAATGAACCGGCAGGCCGTATATACAAATATCAAAATGCAATGATGAGGATTATCATGATGGTGATGATGATGATGATGATGGTGATGATGATGATGATGATGATGATGATGATTATAATAACTTGCATTTATATAGCGCTTAATCAATCTACGACTGATCAAAGCGCTTCACAATTATTATTACCCGGCCACTGGTTTCATAGCATTTCAAGCAGCCTGTTAGGTGCACACTTGCTAAACCAACCACAATGACGGTTGTTGATGATGATGATGATGATGATGATGATGATGATGATGATAACATAGATGATAGTGATGATAATGATGATAATGATAATGATGATAATGATGATGATGACGATGATGATGATGACGATGGTGATGATGACTGTGACAATTACGAGGATACCAATAACTCGGATAACATCGATGATCGGCAAATCATATAAGGTGATAAGTACCTTCAAAACCTAGGTACTGACATGCCAGCTGAGATAGTTTCATGTTCCATTGGTGTTGATGTATCAGGAAATACGTGTTAGGGCGCGGATGGGATGTCAGAGCGAGTGGTCCCTCGGATATATTATCACCAAGAAGCTTTACAGACAGGACATGTTCTATACATATTGAATTTAAAAAATACAAGAACTGAAAGATGTGTTATTAATAGCACTATTGAGATATGGTTAATGGATTGTTTGATCCTTCAATGCTGGAGTTAGTGTGAAAGTAATATATAAATATAAAACCATAATTCTCTTGAGAATGTGGATTTTTCCGATGTGTTTGCTATACCGCGTTACAAAAACAAAATGTACTCCAATTAGACTAGATTTTAAAGAAATCCCATATTTGGACATGGTAAATCACGACGTCAAACTGAAGGTTTTATGCATCATCAGCTTTAGGGAAGATTGTTTCTTCCATTCGTTAACTGTGCGTCGTAGATTCAGTATTGAAATTGATTGGTATTTATTTATTATGTCTATTATTATCTCATGGACGATGAAGTGTATGATATAATATTGCAAGTAAATGGATTCACATCGTGGCAAAGGAAATAAAGGCTACAGTAAGGGCTAGGATTAGGGTTGTGGTCACTTACCATTTTCGCATCTGTTACCCTGGTAACCATTGATGCAGATACAAGAGAATCCAATTTCTGTTTCCTCGCAAGTTCCTCCATACAGGCAAGGGTTCGAAAGACATGCTGCAATAGTAGAACGAAAGATCGATAAGAAATATATCGTTTGTATGACATCTAAGAGTTTGTGTGCTGAAAAATACATCATGCCCAGAACAAGAAGCACAATGTACATTTACATTAAACTGATTAAAAATAATATTATATGAAAATCTTTTGGTAATTATTGTATGATCATGTAGCAACCATATCTTCAAACTCAACCATCACATATGCTAGCCGCCCTTATATAATAATTGACACTGATTTAATGCGAGCGGGGGACTGATTGATATGACCCTACTTCATGCCTTATCAGGAGTCTGCCACCTCCATGCTACCCTTGTTATGACACTCCTGGTATTGAAATAATCGTCCCATATTTTTCTTGCCCCCCCCCCCCCCCGAGAAAAGAATGATCATAATAATCATAATAAGTAAATAACTGAACTTGAAATAAAATAATAAAAATAACATCAAATGCATACACTAATTGCTAATTGATTAGTTAATTCATTAATCACACAACAAATATTCATTTTCAAATCGCGTCTTACTATGCCATGTAGATTAGGTGATTAATCATCACTCTTCGGGTCTCGTGTCAATTATATTGAATATCGACATGTATCTGGTTAAAAACCTATACAAAGCCGTAATCATATTAACACATGAAGTGATCTGTATCAGAGAACACTATCTTAATTAATCAATCATCCTTTCATGGCAAGTTGCGTCGTCTTGATAAGAACACTGTCATCCGACCTTTCAATAACACGAGAACTCGAAAAGATGAAGTACAGATCTGAATATACCATGGTCACATTTGCTCTAGAGCAAATTCAAACCACCTATATTTAGCTGGTATACAAAAATGTTGAAACGGCTGTTTTCGACTCGACGTACGGCCGCCGTAGAATAAATGTGACCATGGTATTATTGCTGCAAAGCATGATAGGATTGCGCAGCATTTTAAAAAGTTTGTTTTGTCATCTAACTTATATAAATCCGTATTTGTACCTTGTGAATTAGTTTTGAGTACCCAATGAAAATAAATAAATTAAATATGTATATAAATATATTACCACTACTTTTCCAACAGAGGACAAAGGGAACATCATCCTAGCAAGTATGCATATACAATGGAAATGAGAGGACCAGCCTCGGTGCTCCCATTTTACAAGAAAATATTTCATGTTTGTGCAGAAGGATCCCAATAGAAAGCTCTAAATAATTGTTCTAAGACTGGTATATTTGATGTTATAATCCTTTACCCAGCTTTAATTGTGTTTTATTTCACATCCCTTACTCCCTTGAATCACTGTAATGTTCAATGTAACATGCACGATATGCTTCCGCTTATGTTCCTTTTTTCAGTGTTGGGTCTCACTCTTCTTCTCTTTCATTCACCCTCTCTCTCTCTCTATCTCTCTCTCTTTAACTAATCATCATGGAAAATTGTGACATTTAGATTCGGTTTTCCTTGTGTGATTATAAGAAAATAGAAGTAGCGTAGTTTTCAACTTTGTGTTTTTACAACAGTTTAAACTTCAAGTGCAAACGGAAATCGCATGAAGACGGGTAGGAAGCCTGGCCATATAAACACCTTTTCATTTAATAATATCTTGTTTTAAAAATACAATTTACCCAGTCGAATGTTTTGTCTATTAATTCTCAACTAAAACAACTTATACTTTCAGTTTGCATATTAAACAACCCCTCACATAATAATAATTATAATATAGCATGTATGATGCGCCGATTATCTATAGTTGCCTTTTCAATGGCACACCCTATACAGTATAAGTCCGGCTTCATCTCCAGTTGCTTAAAGCGTTTGGTGCATTCGAGGATAATCCTGCCGATTACCCATTCACCTCAGTGTAGCACAATGTGAATAAATGAAGGAATACACTCCATAACTGGGATTCGAACCCGTGTTCCTTTGATTAAAGGACAGGTGTCTTAACTACAAGATTACAACACCTCCGCAATAACAGAATATATCTTTAAAATATAATAATGTAATATATAATAGAATGATAAAATCATTCCAAGATATATGAACTTTGCTATTACAGAAACATATGTTTATGAAGGAGATGAACAATTTATACACCACTTTTTTTCAATAACTAAATGTCCCAATTCCTATTTACCTGGTACGGTGCAAAAATAATGATGAGCATCCTCAGAAATCTCATGATGTTTGGATATCTTTTGAGTTATCCAATCCAGATCAAGTGTTAGGGGTTTCGGTATGTATTGCACAGTTTCGCCATTCTCTCTAGTAATTGTTGGACATGACGTCATGGTTACGTGAGGGCACCCATCTTGGACGTCAGACGATGCTACAATGAAATTATGAAGGGATAAACAGGTGATTTTTAAAATATGGTAGCTTTCATTTGCTTGACTTCAAAGTTAATTTCCTAATTTCTATTTTCCAATTTCCGGTTTTTCGTTTTTTATAAGGCCAAGTAATTGTCAGGGTACCTCCACCCCCCACTTTAATAACAATAATAATAATAATAATAATAATAATAATAATAATAATAATACATGGGATTTATATAGCGCACTTTCCATCCTGATTAGATGCTCAAGGCGCTTTAGAGCAGAACAAAACTATTTACATATAATACATACCTGAACAATAACTCAATGTATATAAAAAAAAAAACTTTAGTTCAGGTAAGTTTTCAGGTTGGGCGTACCAATAAGGCCTATTAATGTATGGGGTGGTATGAGTCTCTTGGACAAAATTTACCGATGCGTCTATTTATTCATCTTTATATTTGTTTACTTATTTACTCATTTATTTATCTATTATTTCTTTATTCATATCATTTACTTATTTTGTTATCTTTTTATTTGTATATTCATTTCCATTCAATTATTTTCGTATTAGATATCAAGGATAGGTTGAGTAAAAGTAAGAAATGATATTGATTTCGAATTATGTCACAGCTATAAAGATGATTGTCATCTAACCTCAATAGAAAGGCTAATGGACATCGATAATTAATGCCGAGTGAATAGATGGCACTTGAAAAACGTGAATTATTGAATATCGGTCAAAACAGAAGTCTTGCGCGGCAAGCGAGTTTTATCGCGAGGTTAAGTTAATCAATGCGATATGCTTGCTGCACAATGTCATTAATTTGATATATTGTATCGATGTATTTTAAAATAACTGTCTACCTATCAATTCTGGCTTCAGAAATTTATTTAAATCCAACCCCCTCCCTGAAAAGGGGGTAGGAGTGGAGCGAACCTTGAATTTAATCAAACATAAATTGTTAAGTATAACGGAAAATGCGTTGAATGGTCAAGCTTACTGCGGCTAATTATGGAGTTCTTCATGAATTATTTGATCCAAATCAGTTAGAATTTACTTTATCCAAACAATTATTTTGTCCTAGTAATCATATGTCTAGTTCCCAATAGTTCAACTGTACATGCACGAAACCCACCTAAAGGTATTTACACTACCATACAGCAATAACTTTCAACATATCTTTGATGTTGAAAAAGAATATGATAGTTTTTACCTATTCAATATTTGTCACGTATTTATTACTTATATATGAGAAATATACATAGATAATAGCTTTTATAATAAGCATACTTGCTTATATAGCGCTTAACTATAATCAGAAGTCCCTTAGCTCTCTACAGTAATGCATAAAAAAATCAGCATTAATATTGACTTGACGCTACCACGGGTCCACCATCATGACTAGTTCAAATGAAATACGGAACAGGTATACCTGTTTAATATATAAAGATTTTCAGTTATACCTGTTGCACAAAATGTGATCGCGGTCACGAGCAGGATGAAGAAAGTAACTGTCCCTTGACCAGTTTCCTGAGTATTACAAACATCAAATGATTTATTTATGAATACATGTATACATCCAAATGATCATTCCAGCCAGATATGTCTGAGAACGTATTTGCACCACAAATTGTCACCCAGCACAAATTGTCACCCCGCGACAATTTGTGCAAAACCTGACACCACAAATTGTCGCCTCGCGACATGTGCTGCACTTGCCAGACTCATTTTTAAGCATATTGTGCCAATTAGTGTCGGCAAAAAGAAACTTAGAACCACATATTGTCGCCCATCACACAAACATCTTCAAACACCAGTCTGGCGTGTAGTGTATGTGCGTCCAGGTGAGTGTCGTTGTTTGTAATAAGGTTGTATACGTTGTGGTCCCGGGGTTGTGGTGACTCATGGTGAGTCTTATGTTGGGGGTGAGGGTATGTGTGTGTGTGTGTGTGTGTGTGTGTGTGAGTGTGTGTGTGTGTGGGTGTTTGGGTGTGTATGTATGAGGGTGCATGTGTGTGTATTACTATTATTATAATTTATTATTATTTTTGTGTTTTGGGGGTTATATCCACTTGGTCTAGCAGTAGCAGTTGGAGCCATAGGAGCTAAACCCTTTTGCTCTAGTAACTTTTTGGACTTACTTTCACTTGGTCTTATGTATAGGACTTGGTCGAATTCTTGCTTGGTCTCATGACCACTCGGTATAATTGCCGAATCGTCAAATAATACTAATATAAGATATTTATAGCGCACGTATCCACCTTGCTAGGTGCTCAAGAAGCTCCTATGGTACCCCGGCTAAGCTAGTCTACCGATTCTGGTGCGCACAGGTTTTTGTGGAATAACTTCCTGCCGGTACCCATTTAGCTCACTTGGGTGATTTGCTGAAGGAAAACACGCCATGGCTAGGATTCGAAATCACGACCCTCTGTTTGAAAGGCGAGAGTCAGAACCACTTAACCACGACGCACCCACAAATGGTATATTCACCTTTTTCGTCTAAATCCCATATAAATCCAAAATCCCAAACAATATATATCTTATACCAAATTGAAATTTAACGGAATGTTAAATAGGGAAAATGACAATTAGACCAAAAGGTAAACTGGTTTTGGACGAAATGGAATTAGACCATGTATAGGATGAGGCTAAACAGTCATTAGTCAAATTAGGTTTAGACCAACTGGTAATTTACCTTTAGGGCAGGCTAATATAGAGTACAGCAGCAGAGCCAGTGGAAAATTCGGTTTTTACCCACTTGGTCTTACAACAGTTGGACTAATTCTCCGTTTGTCTAATAACACATGGACTTAACCCCTTTTGTTAGCTAATAATTATATCTAATTTGCAATTGGTCTAATATATACCTGGGGCCCGTTTCATAAAGGACTTGCAAATATTGTAACTTTGCCATTGTGGCAACTACCATGGTAACAGAGCTCAGCAGCCAATCAGAATCAAGGTTGCCTTGGTGGTTGCCATAATGGCAAAGTTACAACAGTTGTAAATCTTTAAGAAACGGGCCCCATGGTCTTATTCTCATTTGGTCAAATGAAAGCACTTCTTGGTCAAGCTCCTGACTACATTACAGGATTGTTCAGTTATAAATCCAGTCATCATCATGATCATGATCGCAATATGGTGTAGTTTAATGGATTATCTGCTTTTACAGATCCCATCCTTCAAAACAAAAGTAACGCTAGGTGATCGAGCATAAATTTGTTTGTGTAGCCCCCAAGATGAGGAATAGCTTAGCCTTAGAAGTTAGGAAAGCACCATCTGTAAAACAACTTTGAATTAAAACTCACAACACATCAATAAACATTTTATGAGTCGTGTAGTGCAGTACAGGCTTACTCTAGTGAATATTTTCTGCACTCTAAAAATCTGTACTATTAATCATTATTATCATCGATAGTATTATTGTTATTATTGTTGTTGTTGTTATTATTATTATCATCATCATCATTATCATTATCATTATTTTCCGATAGATTTAGGTACTCAATCTTTGCAAAAGTGTGGTGAATACGATTAGAGACTGGATCCTTCAAATATACACACAAATATATTATGTAACAGTGGAGGTAGGGTGGGTCTATCGATAACATTAAAGGACAAATCCACCCCAACATAAATTTGATTTGAATAAAAAGAGAAAAATCCAACAAGCATAACACTGAAAATATCATTAAAATCGGTTGTAAAATAAAAAAATTATGACATTTTAAAGTTTCGCTTAATTTCACTAAACATTTATATGCACATCCAGGTCAGTATGCAAATCGGGAGACTGATGACATCATCCACTCTTTATTTCTTTTGTATTTTATTATATGAAATATGAAATAGTGTAATTTTCTTCTCATTGTCAAGTTAAACAACGATTAATTCCTCCCTGAACATGTGGAATGAACATTGTTTAATATTATATGGTTCAGTCAAGTTGGTCCTTATGGTCACATATGTAAAAAAATGAAATATTGTATAATTCAAACAATAAAAACCAAAAGAATAGTGAGTGATGGACATCATCGACTGACTCATTTGTATGTGCATATCACTGTTTTGTGAAAAAATAAGCGAAACGTCGAAATGCCATAACTTTCTTATTTTACATCCGATTTTGATGAAATTTTCAGCATTATGCTAGTTTGATTTTTCTCTGTTTATTCAAATCAACATTATTCTGGGGTGGACTTGACCCTTAATATAAACCCTTTTAGTTTCCACTGGTTAGAAACTCTATTGGATTTGGTCAACCAAAATTACAGAAATTTGCTTACCTTAATTAGATTCCATTTCTGTGTCCCATGTTTAGACATGATGCTCCGCTGGATGCTCAAAGACATCCAATTCTCTTGCCTGTTGGGTTGGTAGTGACGCACACGGCCTATACAATGGGAGCTCCAAACTTGATTAATGAATGATATTAGATGGGAGAAAATTAATTTTGGAGCTCATGCATGTGTGCAGCTGTGTAGAGGTTGCTCATCGTCTTATTAATCCTGGAAAATGATCCATTTGGTGATTGAACCCCTAAATGACCTTTTAAAAAGTGCAAAAGAATGTGTTTCAGTGCAATAAATTGTAAAGAATTTCTCAAAATGAAGTACTGAAAGTCCCCCAAAATCGAAGGGTTGCATGGAAAGACGTCCAATTGTCAGAAATCCAAATGGCTGCCATCTTGACAAATATACACGATTTGTTATGGGTAGTAGTACAGACACTGACCTGATCATATCCATTTTGCAAATTACTGCTGCAGCATAACAATTTCACCTTTGTCATAGGATTCATTTTAAATAAATTAAGACATAAGTCAGCTTTGGACTCTGATTACCTCTAGAGGTCAATGACCTCAAAGCGTAAGAATGTTAATGCTTTGCATCATTAGTTAATGGTAAAAATGGTTATGTTGTAAGAAGATGCTGTTAGGATCTCTTCATATTCCAGCGGTATACAAGGATACTTGGTGAGTATCCTAGGTTTTGTCCTTCGAGCAAATAGTCAAAGGTAAATGTCGGGTTTGAAATGTCGAGACTGATGTCATAAGCGATGATTTTGAAGCGAAATACAAGTTTGGCCAGTGAGGGCGTTGTCAACGCGTGCTGCTAAAAATTCTGAGTGTGGAGTTGTTTTGATGCCCGACGATGCCATTGATTTTGGTTTAAAATTGCATACAAGCCCAATGATGTGAGTACACGAGCATTTAATCTTGAAGTCGACCTGCATGCATGACCGTCGGGGGGGGGGGCACTCAAATTATTTGTTAAAATGAAAGTAATAGCAATATTTATAGACCTTCAATATGCCTATTACCAGGCTCTTGTGATTATAAATTATAATCATGGTGAGTTGGGGGAGTAAAAAGGGTTGGATGAAATAGATTGGGGAGGGGTCAAGGCCGGGAGAAAAAAAAGAATTAAGGGGCCAAAAGGAGATTGCATGCCGGTAGAATGACAGAGGGGCAAATATTAATAGGGCAAGCTTTATTTGAGGAGAGCTTGACCATAACAGGAGGGAAGGAATATACAAGACAGTGGTAATTTAAATAATGAGAGCTTATCTTTGAGATATATAATGGCACGAAAGCAAAAACAAAGAAAGAGAAAACAGGGAGATATAGGAGGAAAAGAGAAGCCCTTGCAATTAAAATATATCAAACAGGCACTTGTCTGGGGCGGCAGCGAGCACGGTGAGATGATTATTCCCCCCTCCCTCCCTCTACCACCTAGTCAGTTTCAGTAGCAGCGAAAGGGGGCTAATAGGACCAGCAGAAAATTGACTGATTGGTTGATGAATTGATTGTGTTTAGCCAGATTGAATACAGTCACCAAACAAAATACAGTCCCAGGTAACAATACAGCGTTGGACCAACGTTGGATCAACGTTGGGAATTTTTTCCCAACGTTGCCTCAACGTTGGTAGGCAAACGTTGCATCATCGATAGAAGTGCACGCGCATACATCGTCAGACCAACAACATTTCCAACGTCAGTTCAACGTTGTCCAGCAACAATGTTTCAACGTTGTCTGGCAACGTTGATCCAATGTTGGCTAAATAGTCAAATACAACATTGCTACAACGTTGGTAAGCAACGTTGCATCATCGATAGAAGTGCACGTCCATACATCGTCAGACCAACAACATTTTCAACGTCAGTTCAACGTTGTCCACCATCAATGCTCCAACGTTGGTATAATGTCGGCTGAGTCATCAATAACAGCGTTGCTGCAACGTTGATTGGCAACGTTGAAGCAGCGATGGACGTGCACGTGCATACATCGTCAGTCCAACTATGTTTACAACGTTGGTTCAACGCTGTCCAGCAACAATGCTCCAACGTTGTCTGGCAACATTGCTCCAACATTGTTACAACGTTGTCACAACGTTGCTCCAACATTGCTCCAACGTTATTCCAACGTATGGCAGTAATTAACAAAACATTAATTGGTTTCAAGGTGAAGTCCACCATTACAACTCTACACTCTAATCTTTATCATCATGTCTTATCCTATTCAAAATCCTACATCCTAATCCTATATCCTATTCCTATCATCCTACACCTATCCACTGTATCCTGTCATTGACTCCTATCTATAGAGCAACTTTGCTATACTTGGCAGAATACAGTTAATATCATTTTCCACACTTAACCTTGAAAATTTCACCTAGAATAATATGTTTTGATTATAAATGATATGGTAAAGGAGCCACATACTTTTCTGAAACTTTTCATGGTGGAAATATTGAATAAACATAAATACTCTCATTATTATAGCAATATTACCTTAAAATTTTGTCATTTACTGATGCAATGAATATTCATGAGTGCATAATCATTTTGTCCAGATGAGGCAGGTATGGCAGCGTTGGTCCAATGTTGGTCCAACGTTGGGTGACGTTGATCCAACGTTGGTATAATGTTGGTCCAATGTTGATGGAAAGTTGATTCAACTTTAGTCCAATCTTAGTCCAACGTTGGCGTAAACGTTGATTTAATGTTTGTCTAATATCGGTTAAATGTTCTTGTAACATTGATTCTTTGTTGGTCTAATTTTAAACAAATCCAACGATGCGCCATCTCCATCAAACAGTTTTCAACACTGTGCCATCATCATCTGTAACCTGTTCATGATTCTATAAAAAAAACATTACAACTATTATTACAGCTATTCATTTCTTTTCATTCTTTCTGTTACAAGTCTCTTCACATATTTAAGAGGAATCAAGAGAATTACGTGTGATATTTATTGAGGCCTTTGTAGCATTCAAACTTTTTTGACATCCTCTTTTTCTCAAACAAGACTAATACCAAAAAACATATGCATATGTAATAAGAATTAAGATGTATTACATTTTCTTGCGAGTTGCAATCTCTGTTTCTGTCTACAATTGTTTAATGACTCGGTATGCAATGCCAATTGCAACGTCAGTAATCATCACAAAAACTCACATGTGTAATTGCAGTCTCTCAGTACCATACATCTCTATGCTCAGTACTTACAAAATCTAAAAAGGAGGTCGCGTAGATTGGCCTCACTCAGAGTAATGTAGCTACTGCCTACTGTAACTAAAGAGTGCCTCTTTTTGATTAAGATAGAAGTCAACTGATATCTCAATATGCATGGCCATGGCCTAGTCTCGCTCGTGCCATAACTATTAAATTATATTTCATCAGCGTCAAGTGTAGCATGCCTCACATAGCAACTACAGGTTTGACTGCAGTTGGAAACACTCGGTCCAGGCTAGGCCAGGCAGGACCGACCAGGTCAATTCAAGGCAGCGTATAATAAATAAGGCAGGCATGCCAGGTAGCAAGTCATTGGGTGATTTCAAGTACGGTGTACGGTGTTGAGAGTGTGAAAGGGCTGCTGAACTGAGCTCCAACACCAAGCGTAATATTATTTTTCATTGAAATGTATTAAAACTCTAATGATTTGCTCTAATCTTAAATGTAAAAGATAATTTTACGGAAATGGTTCGTCGTGTTCACCCCCTGTTCGTGAGCTACAGTTCATCAACACCAACACTGAACTTTAAATCACGATTCTCTCAATCCCTGGGGGTCGGTGTTGCTGAATGGGGAAATTGCATGTAGATCATCAACACCATGCAGCCACAGTGCAGTGTTGGGTTCAGCAGATGACAATCAACACCAGCCTTCAACACAAACTGCCGGAAATACACCATATTTTCCGAGGTCAATCTCAACACCAGCCTGATTCAAGTATGGTGTTGTCACAACAACAACACCATATTTCAACACTGTACTTGAAATTATTGAAATCACCCAATGACTGTTGCCTTGCCCTTGGTATCGCATACTCGTTCCCACTCACACGTATTGCGAGGTTAGTATTAGTCACTCACACAAGCTAATTACGAGGTTAGTTAGTATAGTTACGTATTGTATTACCGGACACTATCATGATTCCGGACGCGCATAGTACTGCGTACGAAAACAATTTCGTACCGTAAGACTTCCGCAATTCAATTTCACAGAGCAATACATAGAACAAGATTGCTAAAACAAGGCGAAAAAATCCAACTTTTACCTTATTTATCTCTAAAATGACAGAAAATGATTAAAATATCATATAAGGTAGTTTTGCATTAACAATTGATATATTTTCTGATGAAAAAATGGGCCTGATTTTGCCGAATTTCAGTCTCGTCCGCTCCTTTGATCGAATGATGAAGTGTGGTGTTTTGTGGTTAATCGTCGACGGCTAGACTCGAGGTATACCGTGCGTGAGGTTTACCGTGACTAGAGCCGTCTATCGACAGCTCATCAAACCTGATGAGCGTTACGATACAAACGAGCATAGTATTGGACAGTGCCATGGAACATGCAGCTAAGAAGTCAAAATAAAATTTATCAAACACGAATTTATTACCAACATCTGCTCAGATTTGATGTGAAAAAAAAAACATAAGCTTATAATTTATGTATGATATGATATATGAAGAAAAATTCACACAAATTCTTTCTTACATCATTATAATGAAGAATATCTTTACCCGTCCGGCGCGCGTCCGGAATCATGATGAAATTTGTCGCGCGCGAAAATAACTGTTTTTCGTGGAGGGGTATGCGACAATTGCGATGCAAAGAAAACGGTTGGTAAATATAAAATAATTTTATCATATTCATAATTTTTGGAATAGCAAGTGCAAATATTTCTTGATTGTATTTCCTCTAGTTGTCATTTTTAAAGCACTGAAATAAAGGTGTCCGGTAATACTAATAGGATACACTGCCATATGTTATACTGTGCAGTGACTGGTGTTAAGTACTACTTTACTACTACTTACACGAATATAATAGCGTCGGACTGTACGCGCACAGAAGCTGACTCAGGAGTCCGGGATCTTTCGGAGGGGATCAATGGTTGCAGTTACCGATTATCTGCAAGTGCAAAGAAAATTTCACTGTAGATTGTAGGTCCTAAATATGCAGCTTATAAGTACTGTTCCAGATCACTAGATATTCTGGAATTTAATTGTAATATCCAGTCCAAATTCTGCCAGATTCTTCAAGTTCAAAATTGAAGGAAGCAGACTACACAGACTAGACATGACAGAAGGAGTCCGACGTCGCGACTAATTTTGCGCATCAGAATAGTATGGTATTTTTAAATAGGCACATTTGATGCTTGTATTTCCTTCTTCAATTTCTTCTAGTTATGTGACGTTATAGGCCTATGACATATCTCGTACTTACTGTGAAAGGCCTAGCCAGCTGCAAAGGACGAGGGCGTTTCTGGAAATTCTGGTCTTGAACTACATTTTTTTCTTGTTTTTCTCCTTTATTTTCTATATTAATCGACACATTTGCATCCCCCGGTGCATGCAGCCTCTCTATTCTACCTCATCTTTATTTTTGTTTTCCCCTTAGACTTAGTTTTAGTTCCTCTTTCCCTTCCCATTATTTTCCTTCTCTCTCGATTTCTTTTCCCCTTATTGCTGGGGGATACCTAGGGTGACATGGATAGACAAGCAAACTTACTTGATCGACCCCCCCCCCCCACCCCTTGGCCCCATTGGAAATTATGCGAGTAGTCGTCTGTATATCATTATCAATTCTTCAATGAACCAGTTTCTAACGTTCTCAACACTGCTCTGGCGTAAATCCCGGGGGGGGGGATATATCCCCCCACTTTTCGAAGAGGGGGGGATGGCCTGTACAAACATCCCCCCCCCCCCACTTTTTACGAAAGAAATGAAAAAAAAATCACAAGAGATAATTGTTTTATTGGTGAAAATTCTTCCTAAAATACCGCTTAACAAATAAAACAATATTATTGAATCATAAATGCAAATAAAGAGCCATTTCACCATTTCCAAACGAAATACTTATGTCCTTATTATAACATTGAAGAGAAACCCCTGTTTCTTCTAATTCATCAATGTTGGGGTCTTTGGGAAGGGATTAAAGATGGAATGTCAAAAATTGTTGAATGTAATCTTTAATAAAACCATTAAACCATCATGGGGTAAAAAAAGACAATAATATTGGAGGAGTATTTGCCATATGGACATACAGTGGCGTAACTACGGGGTGCATGGGGGGCACATTCCCCCCATCGGCTGACAAAAAAAACGGGGAAAGGGGGAAAGGAGAAAAAAGGGAGAAAGGAAGAGAAACGTAGTGGGAAAGAAGAAAATATTCATTATAATGTTATATTATATTATAATTATGTAATGTTACATTACAACTTTATGAAACATAATTTGCCCAGGGCCTACGTCTTTTTTTATTGTTCCTGGTGCTCGCATTGTCTGTTTAACGAGATATATAATCCTGTTGTACTAAAACATCCTGTTTTCAAGTCAATATAAACCAAATATATTTCCTAGCACTTGAGTTATCATTGTTTTATGTAGTGACATATGCTTCTTTTTCATGACTCAAAAGTGATTGCCCCATGTTAAGGTCTTCTTATATATGAAACATTTCCTGTCCATGATTACGTTCGCACTTGTGGATTGGTGAGATATGTCTGCTCTTCATGAATTCCTAAAATCAGTCCTTAAAATGTCCCTTCTGATCTGAATATCAAAAATTTTCAGCTCGCGCTTTGCGCTCGCATCATTTGGTTAATGAAATACGTATGGTCCTAGTTAATTCCTACAAAGAAACCTTAGAATGCCCCACTTCAGGTCTGAATTATCTAAGTTTTCAGCTCGCGCTTCGCGCGCGCGTTGTTTAGCGAGACAGGTACCTATCATGATTACACAAATTTGATTATATTGTCCCTTTTTAGGTGTGAATATAAAAAATTTCAGCTCGCGCTTCGCGCTCGCATTATTTGATCAGTGAGATACATATCCGTTTAATGACATTGTCCTTAAAATGTCTCTATTAGGTCAGTATAACTGGCAACTTAGCACGCTTCGCGCACTCACTTAGTGATTCAAATATTTTACTGGTGCCCCCCTCCCCAATGCCGTGACCCACGGTACGCCACTGTGGACATATCAATGACAATTCCTTGCATATCTAAAAACATGATTGCAAAAAAATTCCAAAATATTTCAGTCATCCCCCCCACTCATCAACACGGATTTACGCCAGTGCAACACTGGGTATATATTATGCCGGGATATTATGTTGACTGTCAAACAAATATCCAACAAACTATAGTTTCCAACATTGTGTCAACAACTCTCCAATAAACTATTCCAATAACGCTCCACGTTGTGCCATTGTCCGTTGTTCAACAACTCTCCATCAAACTAGTTTCCAACTTTGCCAACGTTGTGCCACTGTCGACTGTCCAACAAATCTCCAAGAAAATAGTTTCCAACGTTGTTCCTTTGTCGGTTGTTCAGCAACTCTCCATCGAACTACTAGTAGTTTCCGACGTAGTCAACGCTGTGCCTTTGTTGGCTGTTCAACACCTATCCAATCAAACACGCGTTTCCAACGTTGTGACGTTGTTGGCTGTCCAACAAATCTCCAACACACTAGTTTCCAATGTTGTGCCATTGTCTTTTGTTCAACAACTTTCCAACGTTGCCAACGTTGTGTCATCGTCGACTATCCTACTGATCTCCAATCTACCAGTTTCCAACGTTGTGCCAGTGTCAGTTGTTCAACAACTTTCCATCTAACTAGTTTCCAGCTTTATCAACGTTGTGTCATTGTATACTATCTAACTAATCTCCAATCTACCAGTTTCCAACGTTGTGCCATCGTCGACTATCCAACAACTCTCCAACTAACAAGTTTCCAACGTTGCCAACGTCGTGTCATTGTTGATTGTTCAACAACTTTCCAGCAAACTAGTTTCCAACGTTGTCAACGTTGTGCCTTTGCTGGCTGTCAACAACTATCTAATCAAACGTGTCTCCAACGTTGTGACATTGTCGACTGTCCAACAACTCTCCAACTTACTAGTTTCCAACGTTGTGCCATTGTCGACTGTCCAACAAATCTCCAACAAACTAGTTTCCAACTTTGTCAACGTTGTGCCATTGTCCAACAACTTTCCAGCGAACTAGTTTCCAACGTTGCCAACGTTGTGCCATTGCTGGCTGTTCAACAACTATCCAATCAAACGTGTTTTCAACGTTGTGACATTGTCGACTGTCCAACAACTCTCCAACTAACAAGTTTCCAACGTTGCAACGTCGTATCATTGTTGATTGTCCATCATCTTTCCATCAAACTAGTTTCCAACGTCGATTCAACGTTAATCCATCAAGTTTTTCCAACATCCAACGACTTTCAAGTTTCCAACGTGGAGCCAACGTTGGCTTGTTACCTGGGGTTGCATTAAAATCAGTAATCTCGGACAGCTGGAAAGCTTATAGTAGGATCCCCATTGTGATGAAAGGTAAAACTTAATATTTACACGATAAAAACAGGAATTACTATTAGAAATAAGAAAGATAAAGGGATGGTATATACAAAAGGAGGAGGAGGAAGAGGAGCTGGATTAAGAGCCGAAAGGTTTTTCCAATATTCCCTTCGTTTTCAACACAGAAGCTACATTTTTTTAATTCTTAAAATTAATAAACTACTGTTAGAAAGATATTTTTTAGTGCTTTAGATTGCATGGCCGAAAGTCTAAAAACGAGACATTTCTCGCAAAGTGCCAATCAGCCCAGGTCATTACGAAATCATGTTTTGCTTTCTTGCAATGGTTATAGGGACTATCCGCCGAATCACGAGAGCCTGGTTTATCGCAGTTGTATGATTCAAAATTGTTGTAAATATTGCCATCATTTAGATTTTAACAAATCAGGAGCCGCCATGTCGTCTTCATGTCCCAGTTCGTGGAGGCAGCCGTGGAATTTACAAAGTTTACAGTCATTCTGGGATCTGTTTAACATACAGTGAGATACTCATGACATTGGGCAAACTTAACACGATATTTCCCAAGCCTTGACAATTCTTTCATTTTTAACTACAGTATATACAGTCAATGTACACATTCTTTACCTATAAGATTGACTTTTTGTGATTCATGCAGGTCGAAAGAAATAATAATCCTCGAAAATGAAATCATTCATGTGTCAGGTATATTATAGCATTTTTAGATATCGGTAAACTATTCATTTCACAGATTAAGTATCAACATTAAGCACTATAAAACTGGACATTGGTCATCGCAAGGGGAAAAGATACGTGGAATATACCACACGAAACCAGCATGACCAGTATGGGACTAGATAATCCCGTCCGACACACTAGGGATCAGCCCCGTCTGCGCACGCTAAAATTTATCATTCTGCGGCTCGCGTGCTAAGAATGAACTTTATTTTTTCTCTTCATTACAAAAACTCATCGTGAAAAAGGGGTCCGACCACTTGACCGAAGGTCCGCGAGACCGAGAGTCCGCTAGACCGAGGGTCCGCGAGCCAGAGGGTCCGCTAGACCGAGGGTCCGCGAGACCGAGGGCCCGCAAGACCGAAGGCCCGCGAGACCGATTTTTCCCTTCATCGGTTGCCGCGGTCGAGTGGTTTAAGGCGCCTCGTTGCAGCGCACTGCAGCGGCGTAACGGGTGCCTGTTATCGGGGGGGGGGGGGGGGGGGCAAAATAATTCCCGGTAACTTAGTCTAGAATCAGTGGTGTTGCTAGGAGTTCATTTTAGGGGACGGTGGTGAGCACGCGAATCGTGCGAAATACGTACTGCGCGCACGAAACGTCTCTTTTTTGGGGGGTGCAGGGTGGGGGTGTTTATGCTATTTACAGTATAAACTTACGATGCCTTATTTCACTGACACTACCTAATCGTTGACTCTACTTATTTAACGTTTATTTTTATGGTAATTCTGCTTCATGATCTTGTGCATTTAATGTTTAACAATAAAACTGGAAGTATCATGGAAATACTTAAACCTGGAACATTGAACCTTCATTATGGGCAATATTATCTTAGCATTTTTTTTCATTTAAACAGAATAATAAGAAGAACAAGAAGGTGAAAGTTCTAAAGAAAAGAACGTAAATTAATTTGTCACTCAAATAGAAGTGCCGGTTTAAATCAGTTATTCCTCCGGGAAGCCTGCCCTCGGGAGAATGGTCATTCGGGGGAGTTTTCATTGGGGAGTTGTCATGGGGGAGTCGCCCTCCGGAGGAGTAGTCCTCTCGGGGAGTTGTCCTAAAACCCATTTTTCTATTGTTGTTGTTACTATTTTTGTTGTCATGATATCAGCAGCTGCAGCAGTAGTAGAAGTCGAAGTCGTAGTAGTAGTTGTTGTAGTAGTAGTCAGGGGCGGATCCAGCCTTCGCCAATAGGGGGGGGGGGGGGCTTTCAGCCATATTTTCCCCGATCGGCCGCACGAAGATGATTTATGCCGAGATTTTTTGGTTTCTGTCAAGGGGTAGACCTAATAGTCACTTCTTTAGCTTTAGTCTTATGAATAGACATAAATATATAATACGATAATCCTTATTTATATAATGCGAGCGCAAAGCGCGAGCTAATTTTTTTGTTGAAATCTTCTGTATTTTTTCCTAAAATTCTGGGCAATGTTTTTTGAAAAAGATGTGTATGCAAATGGATAATTACTACGAACGTGAAGCGCGAGCAGAAATGGACTGATGAAAAAGGTACTGTTGAAGACTGCTTGCAGTTAGCCATGAAGACATTACATATTTTTAAAATCAAATAATTCGAGCGCGAAGCGAGAGCTGATTTTGTTTTACATTTTTACGTAAGTAATGGAAATTCTAAGCACTATTTGTAACTTAAACAGAGTAGGTATATAACTAAACAATAACTAAACTGATGCGAGCGGAAAATTTCGAGATTTAGCCCCCCGAACGAGACACTCTATTCAAGTTTTGTAAATCATGAAAAGGATAAGTGGGGATCTTGAATTCCTTACATTAATAATGCGAGCAAAAAGTGCGAGCAGAAAACTTTTTATATTGTGATCTCATACTGGATAATGATTTCAATAGTGAACAAGTTGACTATCTAAATAAACGTGCGCGCACGTATTTCATACTTATACAGCGCGTCCCACAAAAAACGAAACCGAGATTTAGCGATGATTTATCATAACTTAATCATAAAAAAAAAGAAAGGATGTCAAAAATAATTTGGCGGGGGGTATCTGAATATTAAACAGAAAGTCACATGACTAAAAGTTCAATATTGGCTTTTTGATTTGATACCTTAATCACAGAAAATTGTCAAGAAATAAAAAAAAAAAAAAAAAAAAAAAAAAAACAATGCTTGTATTTCCATAATTTCAATAAATAAACGTGTTTTCACCTGTTTCCCACAAAAGCTATCGCACGGTAACAAAAGACTTAATGCACGGCTGATCGTCAACAAAACGGAGTGTCGAGTGAGTCTGGACGCTAGCCTGTAAAACCTCTTCATTTCATGAAATTATTGAAAATCAGCCCTTTTTTCAAATAACCAGAACTTTATTTCTTGACCATTTTCTTTAATTGAGGTATCAAATAAAATAGCAGATATTGAACTTTTAATGCATGTGATTTTCTTTTTCAAATTCAGATAGGCACCGCCAACTGAATTTTTGGTATCCCCTCTTCAAATTGCTTTTGCTCACTCATGCGTGAATGAATAATTTCAGATGAAAGAAGGGATTCTAAGGGATTCTAAGCTTTACAATGGTAGGTCATTTGTCTATTGTATTTGTGATTAAGTTATGATAAATCATCGATAAATCTCGGTTTTGTTTTTTCTGGGACGCACTGTATAGTCCTAGAATCTAGGCATTCTAAATAAATCTTTTATCATGAAAATCAAAGCGAGCGCGAAGCGCGCGAGCTTAAACTATTTGACATTTGATATTCCGATCTGAAAAAGAGTAAATTTCAACTGTATTATTTCAAGCACTTTGTAGGAAAATTTTGAGGTGGATAAAGAGCTGATATTTTTTAATTACTATTTAAATTTTAATGTAGGACCGGGACATCCTTAGACATGTATATGAAAATGACTATCTTGCTATTCCTCTTCCTAAGTGCGATATAAAACAAAAGGGCCACTTTAATTATTAAATTAATATCTTATTCATTAATGCCTAATGAGGCATCTCAAGCACTTTTGTAATTATAAATTGGATGCATCAAGTTAACATATTTTAATCATTAATGCGAGTGGAAATCGAGATTTTTTTATAAACTGTCCTGAAAAGGGATTTTAAGCAGTTTGTTGTATAACCAATATTGAGATATACATAACTCGCCAATCATGATGCGAGAATGCAGCGCTAGCTGATACGTTTTGACAATCAGAACTGAAAAGTGATACTTTGAAAACTTTATGGAATACACGAAAATAATAGGTACCTGATAAATCAAAATTTGCGAGCGCGTAGCACGAGCGAAAAATGTAATATTCAGCAGTTAAGACCATAAAAATGACATTTTTACAGAGCACTTCTTAAAAACAATTTGTAAATTACACAAAATAATGAAAGTTCGATTTCCGAGGTGAAATATGTTTTGTACATTGACTTCCAAACTTGATATTAAAACTCCATATTGAACAAGATATGAAAATCACCTAATGCGAGCGCGAAGCGCGAGCGAAAATTTAATATAGTGACCCAAAAGATTCTTATTTTCCAAGTCTTCCCCTTATCTTATTTTATTCATTCGTCTTCCTCTTCTTCTTTCTTTGTCCTCTTTATTTCCCCTTTTTATTCTTTCTTTCCTTTTTTTTCTTGCTCCGCCAATAAGGGGGGGGGGAGGGCTCGGGCCCCCTGGATCCGCCTATGGTAGTAGTAGTAGTAGTTACATTATCATTGTTGTTTTTATCATCATTATTATTACTCTCATTTAAGTCCTTAACATTATTCGGCATTTTTGCTTTGCCTTGTTTCATTTTGTATCCTTTGTTTCATTCATCACGTTAGTTTATTAAATAATTGTTTAATACCGACACTCTAAATAAATGGATGAATACTTTTCTAAAACCAGACAAAGTTTTATAAACAGTCATGTATGTTAAAGGTATGTCTCTGAAATCCAGATGAAGAAAAAATGGTAGAAAAATGACCGTAAAAGGGAAGGAAAATAAATAAATAGAAGCACCGAGTTCACCTAGAGCAGCGAGAAAAGACATAGACAAAAATCATGAAGAAAAAAGAAGCGAAATTATTTAGGAATAAGATGGGGGAAACTGGGGAAGAGCCAAAAAATTCCCGGTCATATATCATGAAACTGGCAATGGCATCATGAAGCAAAGATTTGAGGGGGCGATATATGGAGTATATCGGGCAAATATATAAATATATATATATATATATATATATATATAACGCTCACGTTCCCCCTCTTTTTGGGGGGAGGGGGGTTGCTACGAGGGTGTAATCAATTGATAAATATAATTGATCATTTTGTTCATTCATTCAGTCATCACGCATAGAGACCTGTAGGTGTTATGCGTTTATAAGAAATCTACTATTATCATTATAATTATATATATATATATATTATATGTGTGTGTGTGTGTGTGTGCGAGCGAGCAAAAATTTTGACATTTTTAATGCAAAAAAACAATTTTGTGATAGACTTTGGCACAATGTTAAAAATAAAATAAAATAATATTTTTTGTACGCCACGGTGAACAGAACATTTGTTATGATTGTGCGCATCGAGGCGTAGCTTTATATGCTCTAGGGGGCCAAGTATAGCCCTTGTGGCAAGAAGTAGCTTAATAACTCCCGAGTGAGCGAAGCGAGCGAGATAAACAAAAATACCTGTTCATGAGAATCTAACATGAAGATAGATTTTGACGTGATATTCAGAAAAATATTATACACTTTTCGTTTGCTTTTCTTTCTTTCCTTCTGATTTTGCTGTTGTTTGCGTAATCATCCAAATATTTTGAGGGGGCACACCATAACAAATGTTGGAAAATTTGTAAAAAGTCGCCAGCGAGTGAAGCGAGCCAGAAAGAAAAATTGCCTTTTGAAATTAAATTCTAATTATGTGATAGATTTTTACATCATAGCAAATATCATGTCATGTATTTTTTTCATTCATCTCATTTCGCTGCTTCCTTCATTTTCTTTTATTTCCCCTTGGCTGTGGAACTACCCCCCCAGTACGCCAGTGCTTCAACGCAAAGCTTAATGCAAAAAGGGTCCATATAAGGGCCCGTTATACAGTGCGTATCAAAAAAAAGTTTACACTTAGAAAAAATCCTGTAAAATTATACATTTGTAATATCCTGACGATTTTTCCACATTTTAGCATTGGTACAGATCCATTTAAGCAAATGACGATATAACTGTCGAATAATATTTCCGCTTGAGTGAGCACCACTTACTTTTGAAAAGTTGGTGAAAAATGATTTGCGCAGAACTTTGAAAAAGTTACGCGAGTAAAAGTAGACCTTAATCATGAAGAACACGGTGAAATTAGCTAGTAAAATTGATTTGGAGATATCTTTTACCTTTTTTAACTAGTTTACTTGCCCAAAACACTTCGAAGAGTGCATTGCGGACCACCCCACTCCCCCACACACCGAGTCCATCGTTACGATATTTGCTTTACACTGAGCTGTGATTTACATGAAATGGCTTAGGGTTAATTTTCATTTTGTTAATCATTGCCAAGCTTGGGAAAAGTGTTGAGAAACAAGTATTAAATGAAAAATGAAATGTAAACCAACTTTAAATGATAAAAACTTAGCAAAAAATTTTGGAGATGTCTGATATAAAATTTTGTACAGATTTAGTTATATCCTCAGATCTAGCTGGCACAAAAAGGGTAAAGGTTGTGCTCACTAAGTGTTGAAATTTCAAATTTGGGCGGCAAAATTGTTTCAAAATGCTTGAATGTATCCGTTTTATTTAAATTGGCTAAAAGTGCTAGGAAAATTTATGAGAAATGCTTCGCAGGGTAAGTTTGATTTCGCCCTTTCCCCTTGACACAGCGTGAAAACAAGCATTTCTGCGCAAACAGATTTCTGCAAGCTTTACAAAAGTGGACAGTGCTCACTCAAGTGTAACATTCTGTCAAAACTTTTACTTTCATTGGATAGATGAGACCCAAACCCATAATTATATATGAAAAAATTACCCACATGTTGTATATTTTTTAATTCCCAGGGCTTTTTCAAAGTGTAAACTTTTTTGATACGCACTGTATATAGAGCCCTTTAAATGTTACAGATGAAGAGCCCCCACTGCACGGGATCTTGACTCTTGGACAGAGCCCCCGGTAGCTTTGGAGATTTAGCAAGTTTATGATAGACTTTCATACGAAATTATGTTATATACCATCCATCTTTCTTCCCGCTCGTTATCTTCAATCCTCAGCAGCCCGGTAGTAATATGTTGTCCCTTCTCTTTATTTTCCAATTTAAATTTTGCCTCATTCCATTCTATCTTCATTTCCCGCTTTTCTTTGACTTTTTGTCATCTTTAATTTTATTATTTCCCTGTCTTACTAATCATGCTAATGTATTTGTATATCGGGGAAATTTATTTTTTCTTACATGTCCTTCTTTCCTTCCTTTTCCCAAGTTCTTTCCGTTTTCTCTTTTTATGTTTTTTTAGTTTTCTTTTCTCCTTTCCTTTTCCCCTTTCTTTTCCCCTTCCCCCCCCCCCCCTGCCACCCGCCTGTAACGCCACTGGAAGAGTGGATGCAGACAAGGAACGATTCAAAGAAACGTCGGAGCTTCCGCAATTAAAATCCCCCTCTCTCCGTTAACAGGCAGAGAACGTGAGAAGAGCAGGCCGGAGCGGACAAGGAACAATTCGAAGAAAATTTCGGAGCTTCCGTGCTTCGCGCGGGAGGGGGAAAACTCCTCTTAAAATATGGATCACCTTTCGTGCGCTCATTATTAAGTGAAAGCGCTTCCAGTGCTCACTACTGCCACCTAAACTTAAATTCTAGTTATGCCACTAATTTTAGACGGAGTTACTGGGAAATATTGGCGCTGCCCCCCCCCCCCCCCCCCCCCCCCCCTCTGATAACAGGTACTGTTACGCCTCTGCAACGAGGTGCCCTAAACCACTCGACCGCGGCAACCGATGAAGGGAAAAAAATCGGTCTCGCGGACCTTCGGTCTTGCGGGCCCTCGGTCTCGCGGACCCTCGGTCTAGCGGACCCTCGGTCTCGCGGACCCTCGGTCTAGCGGACCCTCGGTCTCGCGGACCCTCGGTCTAGCGGGCTGTCACCGTGAAAAAGATTATCTAACATGGATTACTACACTCCTAAAATGAATTGTTATGTATCATTTACACAACAATACGAGATGATAACCCTCCTTCGGGCGTACAGTTGGTATACATGTAGTAGTTCGAATCTAACAATTTTCTGTTAGAAATATAACAAAAATTAACCTGATTTTGAACAGTCAGACCGCAGGTCCCTATGCTAATGAGCAAAAAGGCCAGATTCATCCAAATCATCTCGTGGCTGAATCCTCCTCCTTGCAAAATCTCGTGATTCGTGAGATTTTTTTTCTCTAATAATTTACCTGTTGTAACCTCTAGTTAAATGAAATATCATTGCACCATCAGATAGAGTAAATGTTATTCTTTCACATTGGTCATTTATTTTGTATACAATAGTTTGAGAAATAAGTGAATTTCTGGCCTGAAAATGTGCCTCAAAACTGAATTTTCTTCCTCTGCTTTCTTTTGCAAATTGTGCAAAACTTTTTATTTTGAGCCTCAATGATATATATATCACCATGAAGCTGAACTTTTGTGCTTTCTCACAATGCCACTCTTGATATGCGGCACCTTTTAATCGGGTCAAGATCACACTTTTCCCACCAAGGTACAAGACGAGATTTCTGAAATTTTGTACTTGCATGAAATCCAGAGTTCTGATTGGCTGGATAAGGTTCACAGAACAACAGGCGCGGGGTATTTGATGAGATTACCACATGGGAAGTGTGACCTTCCCATGAGCCCAGGCAGTGGAACCGTTGGAATTTGCCAGTGTGTGGTCCCTTTGACCAATCAGAGTGCAGTATTCTTGTTTTCAAGCTGCTTTATGTACTTGGACAATTAAAAGTGTGATCTTGACCCGATTAAACTAATTCTTATTTTGAAACCTATACCATTTTAAAGCATACATATTCAGCTTTATCATGATATAAAAATCATTTGGGCTCAAACAAAAATAAAGTGTGAAAATAGCAGCTTTTGTCAGGTGAAAATAATTATTTTGTAGCATATTTTAGATCACAATTTTAACCTATATTACAAATCTTTGAATAAATTCAAACACTTGACCTGAAAGAATGATTCTTCTTCTTTACTATGATACCAGAATCATGAAATTCAATGCGCAATTAGAGCAGCAATGACAGAATAAAAAGAGGTGTTTTGGTCCGAGAATGGCTCTAAGATTAGCAGTCATGTGATAGCCTTCAAGACTCAGTCTGCTGAATCGGACAAATGTAAAGCCACCCAGGCTAAGAGTGATGTCGCTAAGGATGTTGGCGGAGATGAAAGCACGTTGCCTTATAAGCTTGAACAGTCTCCTAAGATGATGGATGATCCTGTTGGGATGACAGCTTCTACACACAAGGAGACATTTCCATCAAAGAGTCAGCTTGACATGGAGATATTAAGACATTTGCAGATGGGTCAAGCAAGCCAGCAACAGCTTCTAGCATCTATCAACTCACCCAATGCTGAATTGATGGTGATCCGCTGAAGTATTATAAATTTGTACAGTCATTCGACTGTATGATAGGCGATACCTTGTTGTCGAGCAGCTGTCAGCTAATGAGGCTGTACAGTTGTTGCGAGGGCGCAGCAAGGAAGGTTATACAGTGCTGTATGATGATGGTACCAGACCAAGGTTATGTCCGGGCTAGAGAACTTCTGGACGAGAGGTTTGGAGATAGTTTTAAGATAGGAGAAGCCTGGCTGAGGCGAGTGACAGAAGGCCCAATAATTACAAGTAACTGTAAGCAGTTAAGAGAGTACGCTGATGAATTGCAGTCGTGCACAGAGACACTAAGAGTGCTAGGTATTCTTCAAGAGATGAGTTCTCAGAGAGAGCTGCAGAAGGTAATCGAGAGGCTACGCTATGCATTGAGGACTAGGTGGGTAAGAGAAGTGAAACGTATCAGAGATTTGGGGAGACCATCAAACATTTATGATGTTGTTGCTTATGTTAAGAATGCTGCTGATGACATGAGTGATCCTGTCTATGGAACATTGCTTCAAGGATCACAAGGTCGTAACTTCAAAGCCAAAGAAAAGACTTCTTCATCTTTTCATCACCAGCAAGCTCCAAAGTCCAACTTCTCAACTTCTCTCAGCTCATCAAAGTGTATGATCTGTGGTGATAATCATGGATTGTTCAGCTGCCCACAGCTTAAGACTATGAATCCTGAACAACGATTTCAATATGCTCGAGACCAGAAGTTGTGTTTCAACTGTATTCAACCGGGGCACATGTCATTTAAGTGCTCATTGAACCGTACCTGTTCTGTCAAGGGCTGTAAGATGAAGCACACCAAGTTCCTTCATACTGGGAGGCAGCTCGTAGCTAGTGAAGGAAGGTCTAGAGAAGGCAAGAATTCTTCCAAGAAGACAGAGAAAGATAGCAACTCAAACAGAAGACTGTGTGCCTGGTGAATCTTTGTCATCACATACAAGCAGTGAAGTCATAGGGGCCGGAGGGTTTCGAGTGGCTCTTCCTATTGTGCCTGTCAAGGTACGAGCTACAGATGGAGACGTAATTGTAGAGACTTTTGCACTCCTGTACTCTGGCTCGACCACTTCATTTTGTCTGAAGGAGTTACAAGAGGTGCTTCAAGCTAAAGGCAGAAGTAAGATTCTATCTGTATCTACCCTAAAGAACAGAAACAGCCAGATGAGATGTGATGCAGTGAATCTGAAAGTCATGGGATAGGCTTCGGACACAGAGTCAGACGTGAGGGTATTTACTCGTCCTGACTTGAACATTAGCATCTCTAATATGGCGACAGAAGCCGACATATCCAATAGTTCGCACTTAAAGGATCTTGCCTTTCCCGACATAAGTAAAAGCCAGGTCACAATGATAATTGGGCAAGATGTACCTCAGGCGTTGATGCCGCTTGAAGTCAGAGCAGGTAAGCCTGGTGAGGTTTACGCAGTTCGAACCGTTTTGGGATGTACTCTAAATGGACCGCTCAGAGAGAGAGGAGCTCCAAGTAATGCAAGAATCCATGTATCTTCAAACTATGTCTCTGATCAATTTGGACTGGAACTAGAAGATCAAGTCAAGAGTTTTTGGAAACTTGAGAGAATGGAGAATCTCCACGATGATAGCAGAGGCATGTCTGTGAACGATCAGATGGTACTCGAGCTCTGGAAGGAAGGGATATTAATGGACATGGGTCATTACCAATTGCCTATTCCCTTCCGAGATGAGAATTTGCAGTTGCCTGAGAACCTTTTCTTGGCAGAACGTCGCCTTGAGTCACTGAGAAAGAAACTTAAGAGAGATGATTACCTACTCAGCAAGTATAAGGACGGAATGTCCAGCCTTCTTGAGAAGGGGTATGCTGAGAAGGTGGATACCACTGTAAGAGCTCAGACTGAGGAAAAGCAGAATGTATGGTACCTTCCTCACCATCCTGTGGTCAACCCCAAGAAGCCGAAAGGTACGGATTGTCTATGATTGTGCTGCGAAGTCAAACCAGGTATCACTGAATGACGCTGTGCACCAAGGCCCGGATCTGATAAACAAGTTGACAGGGTACTGTTAAGGTTTAGAAAGGATCCAATTGCCTTAACAGCTGACATTGAAGCAATGTTTCATTAGGTTCGAGTTCCCCCTTCTGAGAGAGACGTTCTACGATTCCTGTGGTGGCCGTCAGGAGATATGTCGATAGAGCCACATGTATACCGCATGTGTGTACATCTGTTTGGAGGGACGTGGAGTGCTAGTGCCTGCAGTTTTGCCCTTCGTCAGACGGCGATTGGCAATCAACAAGACTTTGGGCCTGAGACGATAGAGACTGTTCTTCAACATTTTTACGTCGACGATTGCCTTGTATCGACAGAGACTGAGGAGAGAGCTATTAAGTTAGCAGTTGAACTTCGAGAACTACTTAGCAGAGGGGGATTCAATCTCACTAAGTGGATGAGTAATAGCCCAGCTGTTGTTGGGTCTATACCAGTAGATGAGAGGGCTAAGGAGTTGTCTGGAGTAGACTTGAATTACGATGCTCTCCCAGTTGATCGTGCTCTAGGTATAACCTGGAATGTCGAAACAGATTGTTTTGGGTACAAGATCTTACCGAATGGCAAGCCCTTCACAAGACGAGGATTACTAAGTGTCGTCTCGTCAACTTACGTTCCGATGGGATTTGCAAGTCCATTTGTAGTAAGAGGAAAACTAATTCTGCAACACCTTTGTCGGAAAGAGTTAGCCTGGGATGATCCAATTCCTGTAGTCGATAAAGAGAAGTGGCTAATCTGGCTTAATGAATTACCAGACATAGAACAGTTCACAGTTAACAGGTGCATTAGACCCCATGGATTTGCGGAGCCAGTCAAGTATGATTTGCATCATTTCTCTGATGCATCTGAAGGAGCATGTGGGGCAGCATCTTATCTGGTATCTAGGACTGGAGATCATCAGATGCACAGTGAGCTCTTGATGGCGAAATCTCATCTTGCTCCAACCAAGAACTCAACAATCCCGCGTCTGGAGCTGTCTGCTGCAGCAATAAGTGTGAAGCTAGATGCCTTTCTAAAACGAGAACTTAATGTACCAGTGGATAGTTCTCACTTCTGGACGGACAGTACCATTGTCTTAGGGTACATCGGAAACAAAGAGAAACGATTCAGGACCTTTGTTGCCAATAGAGTAGCAGCAATTAGGAGCTACTCTAATCCAGAGCAATGGCACTTTGTGGACTCCACATCCAATCCAGCCGATGATGTGTCAAGGGGACTCTCAGCAAAGGATCTTCTAGCTAGTGAGAGATGGGTACATGGTCCTGATTTCTTAGTGCAAGGGAAGGAGAACTGGCCCACAAGTCCAATAGAAGCGGGAAATCTGTTAGACAATGATCCAGAGGTCAAATTAGTCAAAGATGCCAGTACCTTCGGCACAGCAGTAGATGAAGAAAGACTCATGGATAGAATGATTGCCCACTACTCATCATGGCACAGT
This sequence comes from Lytechinus pictus, assembly GCF_037042905.1. Taxonomy (NCBI): domain Eukaryota; kingdom Metazoa; phylum Echinodermata; class Echinoidea; order Temnopleuroida; family Toxopneustidae; genus Lytechinus; species Lytechinus pictus. The sequence goes on from NC_087261.1 coordinate 5,774,991, forward strand.
CTAAAGAGGGCAGTCTGTTGGGTGACCAGGTTTCTGAAGTGGATTAAAGCTAAGAGAAAGCTTCCCAAACCTGACGAGGTAAGTGAATCCAGTAGGATAACTTTAGACGAGATGAACTATGCAGAACAGAAAATCCTGCAGTATGAACAGTCACGTTTCTTTGAGGAAGAAATGGATCTACTAACTGCTCAAGATAGTGTAAAGAAATCTAGCAGCATCTACAAGCTAGATCCAAAAATGGTAGGATGCCTGATCCGGGTTGGAGGAAGGTTGAGCAGGTCTGCGTTACCATTGGAAGCAAAGCATCCTATCGTGCTTCCCAAGGAAAGCCCTGTGTCTCTATTGATATTTAAAGAGATACATGAGAAATGTGGACACAGTGGAAGAAACTACATTCTGTCGACACTTCGTGAGAAGTACTGGTTGCCTGGTGCAGGAGCTAAAATCAGAAGGATGATAAGGAAATGTGTGTCGGCATAGAGCAAAGATTCTACAGCAGAAAATGGCTGATCTGCCCAAGGAAAGAGTGACGCCTGATGACCAACCATTTTCTAAAGTAGGCATGGACTTCTTTGGGCCTATTGAAAAGAGGAATGAGTATGGTCAAGCGTTACGGAGTGATTTTCACATGCCTAGCCATTCGAGCCGTTCATATTGAAATGGCTTCATCTTTGGACACTGATTCCTGTATCGATGCTATACGACGCTTTATAGCTCGAAGAGACAATGTGAGAGAGATAAGATCAGATAATGGAACCAATCTTGGTGGTGCTGAAAGGGAACTAAGACGAGAGGTAGAAGGGTGGAATCAAGCCAAGCTAGATGAAGAACTACTCCAGAGAAACATTAAGTGGTCATTCAATCCACCTGGAGCGTCACAATTTGGTGGAATCTGGGAGAGACAGATTGGCACAGTGAGGAAATTGATCTTTGCCTTGATGAAGCAGCAACACTATCAAATGAAAGTTTGAGTACGCTACTCTGTGAAGTCGAAAGCATCATCAACAACAGGCCTATTACCAGACTTTCTGATGACGCGAATGATGTAGAAGCCTTGACGCCAAATCACTTGCTTCTGCTCAATAGAAAACCTCAACTACCTCCAGCATTGACTGATAAAACTGACGTGTATGCGAAAAGAAGGTGGCGTCTTGTACAATACATGGCAGACCTTTTTGGCGAGGCTGGCTGAAGGAGTATTTGCCACAACTGCAGGAGAGGGAAAAATGTGTGTCAACGCATCGCAATGTGAAAGTTGGTGACCTTGTGCTAGTTGTGGACCAGAATCTACCGCGTAATCTGTGGCTGTTGGGTAGAGTGCTCAAAACCATGCCCGACAGAGAAGGTCTTGTCCGTAGCGCAGAGATCAAAACGAGGAATAGTGTTCTTGTTAGGCCATTCGCAAAGTTGTGTTTAATTTTAGAAGCAGATGGGTGAAATTCTTTGGGTAAACAAAACAAAACGCATCTTCATATTTCAGTGCTAGGAAGTTACCAATTATTGTTCAAATTTGTGATAGAATACATACCAAAAAATACCTTTTTTTCTGGAAAGCCATTTTGATTATGTTTAGTTTTACAACAAATATTTGTGATAAAATGAGTTGTAGCGTTCAACCCACTTGTGAGACCCTATCGCGTTGTGAGTTCCAAAAGCAAAGGGAACAGAGGATGTGTCGCGTTGAGATAAACATAGTCGCGTGCTAATATAAGATGAACACAGTTGCCTTCTAATACAACATGAACATAGTCGCGTTTTAAGACTAGATGAATACATTCGCGTACGAAGACGAGACAAGTAAGTTGGACAATTTTGTTAATGGACATATCGAATATCGATTCAAGTGATTGAGATAAATTTAATATCCAAGATGGACACTTTCGAGCCAGTGATGCACTGCATTTGAAGCCGGACATTTAAGAACATTTAATATTTCATATTGAATGAATATATGTTCAATTTATGTTGGTTGACTACGGTGTTGGTTTTGTTTTTATAAGACCTTTATCTTGAAAAAATGAATACAGTTTACCAAAATCTCAAGGTTATTAGCAAAAGGATGCTTTTTGGTTCATGTACATGTAGGATCAATTTTGAGCGCTTAAGTTTTTGAAAATATCACAATATCCAAAGTTAAACATGTGAAAGAATGTGTAGTGAAGGAAACCTTTTTCAATATTTTTCTGAACTTTTAGTGTTTTCTTTAACATTTTATTAGGCAATTGTTGGAAATGCTTCTTAATTTTTAACTAGAGGATTAGCAAAATTAAACAGAATCTGCTTGATTAACGATTTAGTACAATTAAAGAATATGGGAAAATAGAAATTGAACAAGTGTAACAAGAATTGTATGAGGTACTAATAATGGAGTTGTTACCTATATTTTACTTCCTGATCTATGAGAATTCATCCGTACATGTACGGCCCACCTTTTTGTGTACCAATCGCTTTATCTCTATATCCAATTAAGCTTTGTCCCAAATTGGATGACGAAATTCCTTCTTGGACTTTTAAACTGTCTGTCAGGAAAGATACGATTAGCATATTTTTATTTCATAAAAGGTTTAAACCTCAATGCATGCAATCAATTTGAATTATTATATCCACAGGTTTCACGTAGGCGTGATTGCCATGCACCACCGATCATTCCCTGCCTACCATATTTTGTCCATGAATATTATTGGTCGATACGTGAGCATGTAAGAACATGACGACTAACCATGGGCAAACTTCATTGACCTTTGCCTAATCATTTTTTGTTCTGTTCTCTGTCTCCTTACAATTACAAATCATTACGTAATGAAGCTTATGTACTGCTAGCAACAACCAGAATATCGCAAGTAAACTTTATTTGTACTTGTACTGTAATTACATTCTTCAACGGTATTCATAAAACAACCTTTTATTGTTTATATTGTTATTAAACGAAAATTCGTTAATACAATTGCTTTTATCCTTTGATTAATAGAAAGGGAGAGAGAAGGGAAAAATCTATCCTTTTATGTATGTTGATTACGCTAATACAAGTGTGTAAGCTGTGCATTATATGTCCTTTCAACTACATGATTGTACCAATATCTTTAGTCACGTACTTCACGTTTTTCCGTATAGTATTTTTTCCCGCCACTCCTCGAATTCATCCCTGTATTTACACCGACCCTTTCAATGTTTTTGTGTACCAAAAGCTTAATATCTCTATCCAATTAAACATTGTCTCAAAGCAGATAACCACATTCATTATTTGACTTGTAAACGGTCCGCCGGTGAAAACATACTGAAAGTTTGTACTGTACCTTCATTTCATGTAAACTCAATGCAATCAATATGCATTGTCACATCCCAAGGTTTCAATCACTAAGGCGTGGTTATGCACCACTGATCATTTCCCACTCCTCTATATGAAACTTTCTATTAAACAATAGTTGGCTGGATCGTGTAGTCACTGACCTTGTAGTCCCCACCAGTCTTTCAGTGCTTATCATTCTCTAAATCATTTTCCCCTTTTCATTTTTATTGATATTCATCTCTCAAGTATACAAATTCATGCCCTTTTAAAAAGTCTTTTTTACCGGTAGAAACCACTGTAATAATCAAATGTTCGATATAGCTAAACCTAGGCTCGGTTTGTTAATTATGTCTTGTTTCGATTCCCCCTTTGTAAATTCTATGTATTGCTGCTGAAATTGTTTTATTGTATTTTTTTGGTGGTCGGGCTTTGCTCTTCTGCCTATTCATCATTGACCAAGATGGGTCTTATTCATTTTGTACTTGTATACTATGTTCCAATTGATACACGAGCACCACTTTCAAACATGAACACACCTTCACGCACACGCACAATCACCTGCACCACTTGCACACTTGCAGTTGACTTCTCTCCAAACCTCCGGTACTTTACATTTTCACACCCCCCTGTCCGAATCACATACTTTTACCCCGGACATTATCATTGATAATTCACACGATAGCAAATATTACACTCCCCAAGAATGCAACAACAAATTTAATAATACTTCAGACAATATCTCACTTTTTTCATGAAAACATACGAAGTATAAATAAGAACTGTGAATATTTAGTTAACCTCTTCCACTCGTTAAACAACTTTCCCTTTTCCGTAATTGGCTTAACCGAAACATGGCTACATGAAAATTCCCCAGATATTTTTAATCTACCTAAGTATAATTTAATAAGGACAGACCGTAAAGAAAGAAGAGGTGGTGGTGTTGCTTTTTATATTTCACATAATCTTAAATTCTCAGTTCGTTCTGATGCAAATTTATCTCATGCTGAGTCTTTGTTCATAGAGATCGAAAATACTAGTTCCAAAAACATTATCATAGGATTGGTTTATAGACCCCCTAATTCAAATACATACCTCTTTCATGATGAATTAGCGCAACTTCTATATAAAATAGGGGATGAAAACAAAAATATTTTTCTACTCGGCGATTTTAATATTAACTTCTTGCCCTCAACCGATAATAATAATGCAACTAATTTCATGAAATTGATGTACTCATTTGGCTTTCTTTCTATTATTAATAAACCCACCAGAATTAATCTGAATTCATCAACTCAGATTGATAACATTTTTCGAACGTCCATAATAGCAAAGCTATCGGAGGGATCCTCTGTTCTGAGGTTTCGGACCACCTACATATATTTTTAACTTGTAATTGTAAACTATCTTACTCAAATTAAAAAGAAGAATATCTTAATTGTAAAGAATCTAAACAAAATATAGAATTATTAAAGCAAGATTTATTTTTAGAAGATTGGGAAGAGGTTTACGATGAAGTAGATCCCAATAGTGCTTACAATCACTTTAATAATAAATTAAAACATTATTATGAAAAAAATATCCCTTTAGGTAAAGTTAAAACCCCAAAATCCTTGGATAACAAAAGGTCTAATCAAGTCAATACAGACACGCAATCGACTCTATAAGTCCCATTTGCGCAATCCAACTGATAATTCCTTAAAAACATATAAGATATATCGTAATAAACTAACTAAATTTATTCGAATATCCCGTAAATTGCACTATACTAACAAAATAAATAATGCCAGTGGAAATACAAATATAACTTGGAAAATTATTAAAGAAGTCTTGGGTACACCCCCCCCCCCCCACCTAATGATTACATTACTCTTAATGGATCAAAAATACTTCATCCAAGTCTTTATGCAAACTCATTCAATTCTTTTTTTACGAATATCGGACCCGAATTAGCAAATACAATAAATACTCCCAAAGCACATTTCACAGATTATCTGTCAGATCCAAATCAGGAGTCGCTTTTTTTTAACCCCAACAAACCCTTCAGAAATTATCAACATTGCCCGTACCCTTCACAATTCTAGATCTTCTGGGTCTAATGGCATCATTATGTTTTTACTTAAGCAAATAATTCACCCTCTTGCTGGCCCCTTGGCTCACATATTTAATAACTCCTTATCTCAAGGCGTTTTCCCAGATTTATTTAAGATAGCTAAAGTCAATCCAATTTTTAAAAAATACAATCCTCACGAAATAAGTAATTACCGTCCCATCTCTTTACTTCCAACAATATCAAAAATTCTAGAAAAAATAGTATACACAAGACTTTACAAATTTATCAACAAACACAATATTCTCAATTCGAATCAATATGGTTTTAGAAAAAAATATTCAACAGTCTCAGTTTTACTTCAAATTTATGACAAAATAACTAATGCCATAGCAAATAAAGAACACGTAATTGGCATTTTTGTGATTTAAGTAAAGCATTTGATACTCTTAACCACGATATTTTACTCTCCAAACTCAATCATTATGGAATACGAGGCCAATCTCTCTTATGGTTCAAAGATTACTTGAATAATCGAAGGCAATATGTCACTTAATAATAATGACTCTGATTCTCTTTTAGTTCGATGTGGTGTTCCCCAGGGTTCGATTTTAGGTCCCCTTTTATTTTTACTCTATATTAATGATATTATAAAAACCTCTATTTTGTCATTTGTCTTATTTGCTGACGATACAAATATATTTTATTCTCATCAAGACCTTAATTCATTAAACAATGTAGTAAATCGTGAAATTTACAAGGTATCTAACTGGTTTAAGGCCAACAAACTTTCTTTAGATACAAAAAAGACACATTTTATGTATTTCAGACATCAATGTCATAATATCAACACACCGATTTACATTAACATTGACGGTACGCCTTTAGAATAGTAAACCAATTCTAAATGTTTGGGTGTAATTATGGATGAATTTCTGTCTTGGAACAAACACATACACCATGTTACAATGTGCGTTTCAAAAAGTATTGGAATTATTTCAAAGTTAAAATTCCTTCTTCCTCATAAAACTTTATTCTTATTATACAATTCGTTAGTTCTTCCATATATATCATACTGCAATATCGTTTGGGTAAACTGTGGCTCTTCTAAACTCTATATTTAAACTACAAAAAAGAGCTATCCGTATATGTACAGGCTCACATTACTTGGCTCAAACTGACCCATTGTTCCACAAACTCAAAACATTACAAATCTTTGATATTAATAAGATTCAAATTGCAATATTTATGTTTAAGTATTTTAATAATCAACTTCCTCAGTCTTTTAATAATATGTTTAGATTCAACAGGTCTGTCCATTCCTACCCAACCCGCATATCTGGAAACCTCCACCTCACTAACCCCAAATTATTAATAACCCACAAATCCATTCGACATTACGGTCCCGATATTTGGAACAACCTTCCAGACAATATTAAATCATGTTCAACAATCTACTCCTTGAAAGCTAAAATTAAACTTAACATTATTACATCTTACGCAGCCCCCTTTTAAACTTAATATCTCAACTGCTCTCTGCCGCACCTGCATCTACACCGTCACCGCACCCACTTGTTCAATGAAGAACCATTATGTACCTTTTACGAGGCTTCCATCATCATCAAGCCTAATCGCTCACGATGGCGGTCTCCTGCATTCATTTATAATCTTGTTTTGAAAAAATGTATAACACATCTTTTTTTTTATTAATATTTGTTTACAATATTTATACTATGCAATTATTTTTTTGTTATAATTATGTATTACTTTGTATATATTGTATATATGTATTTTGTAATTCTGATACTGATGTGAATGCAGAAATAAAATGAAATAAAATCGATCAAATTATTCATCAATATGGAAATTGCTTGGTTGCCATGGTTACACTTTGTTAAATTGTTTGACACTGGCTTAATAACAAGGTCATTCATGAATAGGCTGACTGATCTTGTCACGTAGAAGTGAAATATCTGGATTTAGGGTTATCAGATTTATTGAAGAGTTTTTTGCTATACCATTTTTTTAATTTTGGTGATGTTTTTCTAAAGTCTTAATTGGTGTTTGATGTGTCAAACTGAACAAACTTAAATGAAATTATTGTGATGTAATATTTCATTATAGATATTTTGAGAGTTTATTACATATTACTACAGAGTAGAAGTTCTTAATACCTGCAGGCTTTATGAACCTTTGTTCCAATTGAAAATGCTTTTATAATTAATAAGACTATATTGAAGGTTTACAGATTGTATGAGAATTTACCATACAGTTCCAGAAGTACATATGCTGAAATGATTATTTTTCTTTATGCAGATGAGATCTGATTTATTTGTAGCAACTTTAGTATACAATTCAGCTTAAGTGAACTTAAAGAGTTAATAAGTAGTGGTACATATATTTTTTTGTAATTTTTGGTTAAATGCTCAGTAAAGCTTCGCATTTAAAGGGGCCGAAATGTCGGGTGTGAAATGTCGAGACTGACGTCATAAGCGATGATTTCGAAGCGAAATACAAGTTTGGCCAGTGAGGGCGTTGTCAACGCGTGCTGCTAGAAATATTGAGTTTGGAGTTGTTTTGTTGCCCGACGATGCCATTGATTTTGGTTTAAAATTGCATACAAGCCCAATGATGTGAGTACACGAGCATTTAATCTTGAAGTTAAATAGTTTAATTATCTATACAACTGATTCAATTGTAATTTCATGGGATTTAAGAATGATTATTTGAAGTGAATTAATGTATCGTGAGTTTCAATATGTGAATGAAAGTGCATGTGAAAGTGCACGCTATGTGTGTTACATAATGGATAGTGAATTGGGTACGTGGGCACTTACGTTAATTTGTCGTAGAGTGCGCTATTCCTTATTGTTTGACGACGCCAAATACTTGTAGGTTTTTTTAATTACAAGAAAATATGACTATGAGTTCTTTGGCTACAGTTAATATAAATGTATTGAGGGCTATGACTAAAACAAAGGCCTGTATACATTTGGAGTACATTTATGATAATTAGTGTAGTTCATGTGAGACAAAAAAGGGCAATGTTAGACAAAGTTGAGATATTTCAAAGCTGGTAGAGGCTCATGAGAATGGCTCGAGTAGAGGTTTGATTTAATCGAAGAAGGTTGTGAGAATACAGCTGATGTAAGCGTAGGCTATATTGAAAGAATGACACTTTATACAACAAAATATTAGTATTTCAAGCAAGATAGATATTTATTTGCGTGATGATATTTATTTGCATATTAAAGGAAAAGACATAATTTCATGATACATGTGAGAAAATGTATCTGTTACAAGGCATGTTGACTTAACAAGTCTTTATTGTTTATATTAAATTGCAGACTGAACCTGCACAGTTGCACGGTACTTTACAAGGACTTGGCTAGTTCTGTCGTCGATGGTGTCAGGGGTTGAACGTCACAGTAATCTACCTTAAAACAGGAGGATATTGATTCTTGGCATCAAAGAGTTCGTTGTTTTACTAAAATGAAACGCTGTTGTTTCTCTGCCGATAGCCAGATATAATTTGCAATATACTGTTAAGACTCATGCACCTTAACCGCCTACCATTCCTGTCAAAATGAATGAATTATGTTCTTTTAAATTGTTAAAATTTTTATAGGAAAATGTTAATTTTTGTTAAAGAAATGTATTCTACTCGTGACCTTCTAACAAGATATTTCTTTTTAAAAAGATTGCTTTTAACCGTTAAAAAAGTATCTTCCGTGAGAGAGTGAAGTGTTCGGTTGCAAAGCCCATGCTTCATTTTTTTCTCTTATACATGATATAGGTCAACATAATCGTAAGAGCGTAGGCCTAATTTTTATTTATTTTTATTTATATGTACAAAATACCTATCTTGAATTCCTTAGAATAAATCATGACAATGTTCTTGGTGAATGTGCACTACATGAACATTTCAAGCAGTTATAAAAAAATGGTAAATGATTTTGTTGTTTTTTTATTTATCTTTAATGCAAGGTAATACGCTGTTGTAATTCTGCGGAGATGGCGTCTTGTTATCAAACTTGTCCTTAATCGCATGTATTTGTTTGTTCAGTGTAATGAGATTGAAGTCTATAAGAAAAAATGGTGTTAAAACAGGTTTTATACAGTCATAGGTTATACTACATGAATACTACTACAAGAATTAGGATATGATTTCTAAGTCTCAATACATTATGAACAACAATATAAGTGTGCTTGTGTCGGGAGTGTGTGTGTGTGGGTGGGTAAGTGTGGAGGATGATTTGGCCGGGAGTGGGAGGACCTTCAGGTGTTAACAAATTGTGTTTTCACCAACTAACCGGGGACATCCGTCAGGGAGGGGTTTCTCCTTTCCAGATAACCATGTCAATCACTTCCTTTATCACATTTCAAACATTTTCATGTATGGTATATCCATATATGCATGATTTAAGTAGTGGAACTCTGCTGGAGCGTACGCGGACATCTACCCCCTGGACATCCACCCCCGGACATCCACCCCCTTAGGACATCCACCACCCGGACATCCACCCCCTTAGGACATCTACCCCCTAGGACAAGTACCCCCTAGGACATCTACCACCCGGACATCTACCCCAGGACATCTACCCCAGGACATTTACCCCCTGGACATCTACCCCCGGACATCTACCCCCGACATCTACCCCCGGACATCTACCCCCGGACATCTAAGCCCCGGACATCTACCCCCGGACATTTAACCCCGTATCCCAAGGACTGTTTGCCGGATTTCATGAAGAGGATGCTTGTCTTAGCTAATAAAATCATGCGAGCACGTAGCGCTGGATAAACATTTTTTTTATTTTTAGCACTTTTATTTCATGAAGAGGATGCTTATCTTAGCTAATAAAATCATGCGAGTGCGTAGCGCTGGATAAAGATTTTTATTTTCAGCACTTTTAGTGAGCATGAACGTGGTGCGTATCTCTTTAAAAACAACAAATTAAGAATCGCGAGCAGAGTAATTTGTGCATATTGACTTCATAATGGGATCTTTAAAGCTATATTTTGTCATACTAGATTAACATCTCACTCAATTGTCAATGTGAGAGGGAGGCGCGAACTTGTCATTTTGATATAATCACATGTTTTTTTCCAACAATTCTACTCCCCTTATCTCGTTCACTTTTCTTCCTCTGCTTTTCTTCTTGAATGTTTTCTTCCCAACTCCCTTTTTTTCCCTTTTCGTTCTTTTTTTTCTAGTAAACTTATGAAGAGGTTGAACGCTTCATTCTAATCTTTTTCTGTCTCACCGTGACCCACATACGCTACTTAATACTTTGAATACAGAACTTCTATCAGTTCAGTCTTGGATTAGAGCTAACAAGTTGTCACCTAATGTTAAGAAAACTAATTTTCAGTAATTCTCTCAAAAGTTTACCTGGTCAAGTAGTCATGGATAATGTAAATTTATTACAGGTTGAATCCACAAAATTTCTTGGGCTTTATATTGATCAAGATTTGTCTTGGAAGTGTCACATTAATTACTTGAGTAAATTGACTTCTAGAAGTATTGGTATTCTAAGCAAGCTAAAATTCTTTTTCCCTGATTATATACTATTGAACTTATATATGACTCTCATTTCATCACGATTAAATTATGGTATATTGACTTGGGCTAATACAAACAAGACTGTATTAGAAATGTTATTTAAATTACAAAAGCGGGCAATTAGGGTAATTAACCAATCTGACTTTTATGCACACGCAAATCCATTATTTAAAAAAAGAAAATCCTGAAAATTCATGATCTTTACGAATTTCATTTGGGTACATTCATGTTTCAACTCTCAAAAGATGATCTACCGGAAATTTTCTCTTCCTTGTTTCAAAGAAACAACCTCATCCATTCTTATCCTACCCGCCAAAGTGACTCATTTCACCTTCCACGGACTCGTACGTTATTTGCTCAAAGAACAATAAACGAAATAACTAGCTGTTTATCCCTAAGTATGTTTAAATGTAAACTGAAATCATTTCTTTTGTCCAGTTATGGACACCGTTAAGACGCACTGGCTGAATATATATAATGTATTTGATTTGTACCTTTTTAAAGGTATACTGTGGTAGTTTCTAATTTTTTTAATTTTCATTCTTCGCTCATCCCCCTCCTATATTTCACATTGTCCACTTTTCCTCAAATTCTTTACCCCGTGATTTTGTGCTAATCTTTGGCTTTTCCTTTGTAGTCTGATTTTTCTTTAGTGTCCGATCTCCTTACGAACTTCATAATTACTTTAAGGAACCTGCAGACATTACAAGCTCTGCTTTTTATGCAGGTTCCTTCATATTTCACTTTATTTGCTGCCATTATCTTTGTATTTTCTATGTAATCAAATGTATTTCTTGTATTATGTTATTTTGTTATCTTGTGAAGTATGAGAATAAATTCAATTCAATTCAATTCATTTCTTAGTAAAAATGTCCCGCTCGACAGAAAGTTCCTTGGGTCAAAAGAAAAAGATTCATCCAATGAGACACTCTGTATACTTAAATAAGCGGGTTATTTGCATACATTTGCATATTTATTAGGTGGTCTGTCTATGACAGATCACCTCTTGATTTCGCCAGAATTTTCTTTCTTTATTCTTTATTTTTATTTCTTTCGTACACTTTTTTGTACACACGTTCACTCGAAATCGACGTGGTCAATTTCCTTCAAATTTCTGTCAGTCATCAAGCCCTATGATTTCAAGTAAAATCAACTTTTTCAAGGTCATTAGGTCATCGTGACGTCATCCAGGCGCCATTTTGTAATAATTAGGTCATTATCATATCTCGATAAAAAGTCATCAAATTCTGCGCGCGCACCTCGACGCGCACGTACGCGCGCATCAAAATTTTAAAATGCTCAAATTCGTTCCAAATTAATTTTCCATACGTATCAGGCCATTTTAAGCATTTTGCAAAAAAACGCGCGCACGCACATGCGCGCGCGTTTTCGCGCGTAATTGCATCTTTCAACATAGAATCGCCATTTTTTTTAACCAATGCACCGATAATATAATTCTGAACAATTTGATACCTTGATCAACCTTCTACGACAAGTAATAACGAAATTATCACCCGTTAAACTTTGCAGCACGTGTGCGCGCGAGCTCTCACTACAGGCCATATATGGGCAAAAACATGTCTATTGAAAGTTCACTGTAGCTCTTTAAATAGTCTGTTGACCCCAATTTTTTTTCATATATCGATAGAGTATGAGTTGTACATTTGATTTCATGTCACCATTGTCCCTCAATTTGATCATGACGTCATCAAAATAGGGCCTAAACTGAAAATTTCATTTTTTCAAAAATGACGTCATCAAATTTATGCAAATTTGATCATAACTCCGTGAATATTGATAATTTTTTTTTTTACCACCTCGTACATGATCCTTTATGGTATTTAAAAGGTATGAAAGTTAAAATTTAGCAAGATTAAACAGATTTTAATTACTTGTTTCATATCACATGTATTTTCATATATCAAATTTTTATTTCTTCCGTACACTTTTTGTACACACGTTCACTCGAAATCGACATGGTCAATTTCCTTCAAATTTCTGTCAGTCATCAAGCCCTATGATTTTAAGTTCAATCAACGTTTTCAAGGTCATTAGGTCATCGTGACGTCATCCAGGCGCCATTTTGTAAAAATCAGGTCATTATCACATCTCGATAACGAGTCATCAAAAATCAACTATATTTGGTATACATCAACTTCAGGTCAACGGTCAACTAAAAATTTCATCAAATTCTGCGCGCGCACCTCGACGCGCACGTACGCGCGCATCAAAATTTTAAAATGCTCAAATTCGTTCCAAATTAATTTTCCATACGTTTCAGGCCATTTTAAGCATTTTGCAAAAAACGCGCGCATGCACATGCGTGCGCGTTTTTCGCGCGTACTTGCATCTTCCAACATAGAATCGCCAAATTTGTTTATATCAATGCACCGATAATATAATTCTGAACAATTTGATACCTTGATCAACCTTCTACGACAAGTAATAACGAAATTATCACCCGTTAAACTTTGCAGCACGTGTGCGCGCGAGCTCTCACTACAGGCCATATATGGGCAAAAACATGTCTATTGAAAATTCACTGAAGCTCTTTAAATAGTCCGTTGACCCAATTTTTTTCATATATCGATAGAGTATGAGTTGTACATTTGATTTCATGTCACCATTGTCCCTCAATTTGATCATGACGTCATCAAAATTGCGCCTAAACTGAAAATTTCATTTTTTCAAAAATGACGTCATCAAATTTATGCAAATTTGATCATAACTCCGTGAATATTGATCATTTTTCGCCCAGATTTCGATATGTTGTAGTTTAAAATGTACTCTTTCCTCGTCAGTCATCATGAATTTTCATTTTGAAAAACGCATCATGGTGTAAAATTGCGATGATAAGAGGCATGTCATTTTTCCTAATTTTACGTGTAATCTCTATGGGACATGACTTTTTCTCAAAACTAGATTCTACATTCCTCTATTTCGTGAGCTATATCTCCATTTTTTCTTGGTAGTTATCCCTGAGCTTTTTTGCTGTGATGTAGCTGAGATTCTAAGCTTTCGGAAGTGTGCCCTCCATTTTTCGATCACATGCCAGGATCATGCCCGTTTTTCGCTTGCAAAATTGGATTTGTAATTCTCAAATTTGCTTACGTGTAATCTCTATGGGAACGTATAATGTCTATGGGGAATATCGTGGCTCAATGGACAACGCACTTGACTTGAGTTCTCGGGGGCACAGGTTCGAGTCCTGGGGGGTGAACAAGATGATTTTTTTTTTTCTTCTTTTTTTTTCTTTTTACCACCTCATACATGATCCTTTATGATAATTAAAAGGTATAAAAGTTAAAATTTAGCAAGATTAAACAGATTATTATTACTTTTTTCATATCACATGTATTTTCATATATCAAAGAGACCCTTTTCACAGTGCCTTATCATCTCCCGTCTTTCACAAGTATTCCATCCATAATGAGCATTCCGTTGTCGTTATGAAGATCATATTGATCTGCTTGAACATGGTAATAGTGATCATGATGGCGAGAATAAGGACAGACCACCTAATTCGTCCGCATGACAAATTAAAATCTAGTTATCTATGAGATTTTTAATATATACATATGGTGAACTCAAACACCTCTAAAATTTGACACAGAGACTCTAATAAGGACAAAAGGAATCAAAATTGCGAATAAATATTTGGGGGGGGATCCCTGTATATAACTACCTATTTTACAATGGAAATGTATCAAATGGAATTTTTGAGAAGAAAACACGTGGACAAATGATATGCCATTGCTCGCCGTTTAATTCCGTACGAGGCATCAAAACACAGAGGCAATATGCCTGAATAACATAAGAGGTGATAAACCTCAAAACAGTCTGAACAATGTCGTAAGACATAACGAAAAACTACATCTGTGGCATCCTATTAAACTTACTGAAAGATATGGTCACTTGATCGCCAGGAAGGGTAGTAACGTACTCCTCCCTGGGACTGTTGATCACGTGACCCACCCGCAGGATAGTAGTTCCCACGGGTGTTCCCCTAAATCTTGGTAAACAACATCTTTGGAGCATATACTTTGATATCAATATTGGTGATCTGTCAGGTTTCAAACAAATTGTTTCTGAACAAAAACCTACACTTCTAAAGCAATGTATCCCGACATGCTTCTCCTTACCATTTAC
The DNA here is from genome assembly GCF_037042905.1 of Lytechinus pictus. NCBI lineage: Eukaryota > Metazoa > Echinodermata > Echinoidea > Temnopleuroida > Toxopneustidae > Lytechinus > Lytechinus pictus. The sequence continues at coordinate 5,790,039 of NC_087261.1, forward strand.
GTATAAAAGTTATAATTAGCCACATAATGCTCTATGCTGCTTGTCCTTAAAGGGGAAGTTCACCCAGAAAAAAACTTTGCTGTAAAAATAGCAGAAAAATAGTAAAAAATATTGGTGAAGGTTTGACGAAAATCCGTTAAAGAGTAAGAAAGTTATTAGAGTTCAAAGTTTTGGATTTGTGACGTCATAAACGAGCAGCTGTCCCATGTGTTATGTAATATAAAAAGCATGAATTTCAAATTTTGTATGGTTCCTGATGACCTAATTTTGTTTTCTATTCATGATCGGGTGTGAAATAATTGTGTCTATTGATATACAAAAGGTACAGTGAAAACCATTTTCAATTTTCTGAAAAAATGACATTTCATTGATTTTTTTACCATTCGCTATGTTGGAATGCTGCTCGCATATGACGTCACAAATCAAATAATTAAAATTCTAATAACTTTTTAATTATTTGATGATTTTTTTTCAAACCTTCGGCAATATTTTTTTTTATTTTTTCTGCTATTTTTACAACAAAGTTTTTTTCAGGGTGAACTTCCCCTTTAAGTCCTACCCAACCTCACAGCCATATTGTAGGCCTAGTCACTTTAATAGAGAGCTATCCATTTGCACGTCCACTAGTGGATTGCGACGAAAGTACGTCATAATAGTCTGCTTTGTGTTGATGGTATACAAAGTCATTCGAGCACATGATTGGAAGACACTGAGCATGTGCAAGCCATTCCTGACACGTCAACTCCATGATGACGAACGTGGATTTCGCTCAGATCACGTTCGTTCGAAACGTAGTAAATGAGCAACCAAATCCTTGCCCATTGATTGAAGCCACGTAGTGATTTACTCCAGCGGTTCGGTATACCGTAAACACAAAGCAGACTATTATGACGTACTTTCGTCGCAGTCCAGTAGTCGACGTGCAAATAGAAAGCTCACTAATATGACTATCTGGACAGTATACCTCTATCCTATGGCCGTCTATTCAACAATGTTGTATATATGCCTTCTTGATAAACTCCTAAGTGCCCTGCCCAACCTTCCAACCTTATGCAGGCCAAAAAAAGTTACCTCCAGATGTCCTTGTTCCTAATCTAAAACATAAAACCATAAAATAATTCAATATCTCTCCCAACCTCCCAACCATGATGACTGACTGTCTAAATTCTGCCCAACCTCCCAGCCTTAATGCAGAAATCAATGTCTTTCCAACCTACCAACCATGCTGATCTACTGCCGTAACTCTGCCCAACCTCCCAACCGTGATATGTTTAATAAGAATATCATAAATCGTGATACACAAAATTTCCTACACATGGTAATTCTCAACAGTAATTCAGCTCTACGCATGGACTAAGATATCAGCTTGTATGGTAACATATGTGCTAAAGTCACCGCTACACTGCATTGCCTCAGAAATATGCAACCCCCTAATGATCCCGTGACTAAATTTTGTATGGACGCCGGGTCCTCCCATCCCGATACTTGGGACCTTTCGCAATCCTCCCGGACGCTAATATTAGGGTCCCCTAACACAAAAGTTAACGCTTAATCATACACTTGATTTTTAAGATTGAATGTGCATTATAGTCAATAGAATCAAACGTAGAAAACTGTTCTACAATCAATGCTAAACTGTGTGTTACAGGCCCTACAGATCTGCTTTTTCGTGTGCAAAATCCTTTTCTGCGACACTCGCACCATACATAGCATGTATATTACGACTGATGGCTTGAGATATTCGAAATGCAGACCTAAAATAGATTATGACATGGATAAGAAAGTGGTTTTTCAAACAAATCGAGTACATATTGAGTGAGGAAAAACTTACTGAATGAAGGCTTAGATATAGATCATTACAGTCCATCGAATCGATATTACATTTAATGTGGATTATTGGTGTATCACTGGCAATTGATTTCATGGGTCAGATCAACCTCTCCAGCCGAACATTTCGCATGAGTTGATATGTGCACACCATTATGTAATACGTTTGAACTCGTTTCTTTTGTTTCTTTTGTTTATTCCTTCTACACAGACGATATGCCTCTCGCACACGATGTAATGGGCATTATGTTTTACTTCCCCCAGAAATGGGGGATTAGATTCAAATTCCGGGGGGACCACTTCCATTAATGAGTGGATACCAGGCACGACCATGGGGTTTCGAAAAGTACCCTAAACAAGCTGGGAAGTAATTCTTTTCCAGATTATGAAAATGCATCTCTTAACAAGAATTTGGCTTGTGAAACCCTACAAGTATTGGATATCCCTTTTTTGTCAGCATTTTAAACATCGTTTTGACACCCTTATAACGTTACATAGGCCTATACGTAACGTACCTGCCCACTCTGTCCCCTTTTACGCGTGGTCGCTCCTGGTATCCACTAATCAATGGAAGTGGGCCCCCGGGGCGCGAAATTATTTTTCCCACTGAGTTCTGGACCAACATATGAATATTCATGACTTGCGTCTTTGGATTATGAGTACGCATGCGCGTGGACCAGTGCTGGTTGCTCAGAATGAATTAGCATCGCCAAATTACCGGTACCCTTACATAGTTACATAGGCCTTACAGGCTTAGATCCAAATATATATATATATATATTTAAATGTTTTAACAATTTTTCAACTTAATAAATTGCAATTGGCAATACTTATGTATTCCTATTTTAAAGGTTTATTACCGTCAATTTTCAACAATTTGTTTACCCAAAATAGTGCAATTCATTCATACAGTACTAGGGCCAAGGGGATATATGTTTACCTTTATTGAAATTGAAGTTCTCAAGAACAACTAATATATTCATGGGTACTAAATGCTGGAATAATATCCCACTTGAGCTACAATTATGTCCTACTTTGTCATCATTTAAAAGAAAATATAAATACTATATACTGCAAAATGATAATTAATAGATTTTTGTAGAAACATGCTACAGTGTGTCAGTCTCTCCTGTTTACTATGCAATCTCATTTTCATTTCCTTTACAGTCTCTTCTCCTAACTCTTTCTCTTTCCATCTTGGCTTTGACATCTCTCCATAAAAATATGTTTAATTTGTATTTTAATCGTATGGGAATACCCTCGATAAGCCCTTGTGGCTTTTGGTGTTTCCACCATATTTCAATTTGTTATGTATTTTTATATGTGTGTAAATTAGCGTTCTCTCACTTTCTTTTTTTATATAGGTGTTTTTTTCTGTATGTGATATATATGTATATATTCTTGTTTGTGATTCGATGATTATGTCTGTTTTTATGTCTGTTCTTTAATTGAATATGGAAATAAATGAAATGAAATGAAATATATAATATATCTTCCACCTCAATATATATATATATATATATACAATTCTTAAACACTTATCAAACTAGCTGCCATTAATGGCAAGACATGTGCTAGGCTTGGGCTCGCTTAGGCTAGCGCAGTAAGTTTGAAATGCCTTGGCCTTGGGGTTTTCAGGCCTTGGCCTTGGGTTTCCATGCCTTGGCCTTGGCCTTTGGTATTGAAGCCTTGGCCTTGGAATTTTGGGCCTTGACTACAACACTGAATAGCCGAGTAATGCCATGGTTAACTTGTTAATTCCGAACTATACTTTTAATTAGGTTTAGACAAATGTTAGCTTATTTGCCATGGTTTGTCTATTCCGTATACAAAACCAGTCCTAGATCTAAAAAAATATTATCTTAGTTCGAGTCTAGTCTCTGGATCTAGACTCTGATCTACGCTATATCAGCATGAAACCACTAGTGTACCAAAGGGGGGGGGGCAGACTGCCCCTCTGAGGAGTCACAACTGATTAAGGGGACGTGCCCCCCCCCCCCCTTGAGAAGCAAAATTAGTAATTTGTAATGTAAAAATGCAATGAAAAAGACGTATGTACCCTCTTTTGAACGTGAAGATCTTTTTTTTTTTTTGGGGGGGGGGTTGTCACATTTTTTCGCGGACGAAATATCCTACAAAAATTTGCCCCCCTTTTGGAAAATCCTAGGTACGCCAGTGCATCAGTGGCGTAGCTACGGGAGGGAGGGCCTGGGGGCACGTGCCCCCCCCCCTGAGATTTGATGTGCCCCCCGGTGCCCCCCCCCCCCCCCCCCTAGAAAAAAAATTGGCAGAGCAAAAAAAAAAAGGGGGGGAGAAAGAAGAAAAGAAAAAGGAAAAGAAGAATAAAGACTATATAAATTTTTTGCTTGCGCTTCGCGCCAGAATTGCCTGTTCGATGAGATTCATATCTTGCTCAATAGGCTGATATGGAGCAAGTTTTGAAGTCAATATACAAAACATATTTTAGCTCGGACTTCGTTCGAGCTTTCATTATTTTTTTTTTTCATTTACAAATTTAAGTGCTCTGTAAAATGTCCGTTTTATGGTCTACATATTAGCATTTTAAGCTCACGCTGCGTGGTCACATTGTTTGATTTGCCAAGTTCATAATGTCTACGTGTATTCCATAATGTTCCATTAGACAAATGTATTCAGAATGTCCAGATTCTAGGTCTAAATCTAAAACATGCGCGATAGCCTGCATGTTCTTTATTTAAAATGTACTTAAATTATCCAGTTTCACATCAGAATATCAATAATTGTCTGCTCACGCTTCACGATCGCATTATTAATGATACCAAATTAACCATATCCTATTTATGATTACAAAAATGAATAGAGTGTCCAGCTTTTAGGTCTAAAATCTCAATTTTCTTCCTCTCGCGCTTCGCGCTCGCATCAATTGTTTAGTTTCATACCTATCCCATTTATTAATACAAAAAGTGCTTAGAATGACCACTTTTTAGGACGGAATGTCAAAATTTGCACGCGCTTCGCGCTCGCATTATTGTAATATATACCGTCTTTGTAACTGAAAGTAGTCATTACAAAGTTCCCTTTCCGATAATGCTAGAACAGTTAATACAAATTTCTGCTCGTGCTTGGCGTTTGCAGTAACCATCTAGTTACATACGAATCTTGTTCAGGATCACACATACCATTGCCCATAATATTTTTTTTTAATTGCTTGCGCTTCGCGCTCACACTTTTTATAAATCTTATGAGATTATTTCATGTTTATGTTGTTCCATAAGAATAAAACTAAGAAGTGACCGATCGGGGAAAATATAGGTGAAGATAATTTCGGGCCCCGTCCTCTATTGGTGAAAGTCCGATCCGCCATTGTGACACATACACACACACCGGAAAAAATGGCCAGTGCCCCCCTTCTGAAAAAGCAAGGACCCCCCAGTGCCCCCCCCCCACCAGGAAAAAAATCCTAGCTACGCCACTGCAGTGCATGGAACGTATTCTAACGCAGGCACAAACTAACGTCAGTGATCTTGATCCCCGTCTTCACCCCAAATTAAGGATTTCTTAGCTGAAAAAAATTGACAAGCAAAAAAAAAAAAAAAAAAGATCTTCACGTTCAAAAGAGGAGACATAAGTCTTTTTTTGTTGCATTTTGACATTACAAGTTAGTAATTTGGCTTCTCAAAGGAGGGGGGGCACGTCCCCTGGATCAGTTGTAAATCGTCAGGGGGCAGTCTGCCCCCCCCCCCTAATTGGTACACTAGTTGTTCCATGCTGATACAGCGTAGATCAGAGTCTAGATCTAGAGACTAGACTAGACTAGAACTAAGAATTTTTTTTTTAGATCTAAGACTGGTTCTGTATATGGACTAGACATATTAAACCATGGTAAATAAAATCAAACGTAAAGTTCGGAATTTACCGGTTCGAAGTTAACCATGGCATTAGTCGGCTATTAGTATTAGGCATTAGACATGCCCAGATTTGAGGTAAAGTTAATGCGCTAGCCTAAGCTAGCCCTAGCCTAGCACATGTCTTGCCATTTGCCATTAATGACAGCTAGCCTATAAGGCCTATGTAACTATGTAAGGGTACCGGTAATTTGGCGATGCTAATTCATTCTGAGCAACTGAACGTGAATGCTCAACGACCGGCACTGGTCGAGGCAAAGTCCACGCGCATGCGTACTCTTAATCCGAAGACGCAAGTCATGAATATTCATATGTTGGTCCAGAACTCGGTGGGAAAAATAATTTCGCCCCCGGGGCGGCCTCTCGAGCTCGAGGAGGAGTCAAATGTGGCTTTGGAAAGTCGTCCTCAATGAGATTTATCGCTGTTACCATAGTAGCAACCAAAATTTTGCACACGAAACGCATATTGAATGTTTCCGTCGCAGATGCGAAACGAAAAAAAAATCTCATGTCACACATTTTGCATTGCAGGACGACCATGATGACGGGCCCAAAAAGTCTCTTCCAAAATCAACTAACGTCGTAAATAAGCGTGCGCGTCCCCAAACGAAAGGTCGGGACTATTATTACCAATGTACCTGGGTGGGATTGGAGGGGAAAATTTGTTGCCTCGTAGTAATTTCAGACTGCAATGGCTTTATTACGTGCACACGTTACTTGTATATTCCACAACGCACATGTTTCCCGCTGTGATTAGATCACATGATATCCGGTTAGTGATCACATGCACATCTGTATCGATTTGGACTTTTACACATTATATTTCTCTATGAACCTAACACTTGTTTCTCTCAAAAATTTACTGATCACTGAAAATGATCATTACCTTATCAATCTTAAAAGAAGGTATTCATAAAAATAAACTTACTATGTCAAAAGCCAAAAAATTGAGGGGCCAAGCATGGCATAAAGAGCAACATTTTTGACAAAAAATTTTTGAAAGCGATTGAAGCGAACGAGCGATTGTGGCAATATGTTAAGAAAATAATATCACATTTACTCCTTTTCCTTTTTTCCTGTTTAAAAAGGTTTTTTTTGTGGTGGTAGAACTTCTCTCTCCCTCTCTCTTTTCCTTTTGTTTGGGGGGGGTCTGATATGTTTTAAACAGGCGAGAAAAGAGGAATGGAGAGAGAGGGGGGAGGAGAAACGTGTGAGGGCGTAAAAAAGATGGGGCGACAAATTTGGCTGGTTAGGCAGAATATTCATACTGCAATATCAGTTAATATACAAATGATGCATGGGTTAGAGTGGGTCAGTAGGAACTGTGTGCACAAGGTAACTTTGGCATGGTTTAACCCACGAGGCGCAGCCGAGTGGGTTTAGACCATAATGCCAAAGTTACCGCGTGCACACAGTTCCACTGACCCACGAAAGAAACCCATGCATCATCTGTTTTATAGAATGGAAAAAAATTATTGAATAAACCACAAAAATTAATGATTTACCGGATGCATGATAATTTCATGCGTCCGGTAAATTCAATTTACTGGACGCATGAAAATATTTACTGGACGCATGATTTTTTTTACTGGACGCATGATTTTTTTTACTGGACGCATGATTTATTACCGGATGCATGAAAATACCAAAATGTAATGCAGATCCTTTAATAACCCTGGACAACATAAATATGTATGCCTAAATTGATAATATGTTGGCACAAAGGCATTATTATACCCAAAATGCCAGATACAGCTTTGCATTGACTAGTCTAGATCTATGAGTACCGGTATGAGGCAGCCTCAGACCTCCAATAGCTGTGTGTGTATGCCAGGGCCGCGCCGGGGGCCAGTGCCTACGGCTGCCTGGGCCTGCAGTGGAGATTTGGCTGTGCACAGCCAGCCCAGCTGAAACGTTAGATCGTATGTCTGGACTTCTCAACTAACGAGTTTGCAGGCAGTTTTAATCCCTATTTTAGTTCAGCATTTGAAAATGTCAACTTGTGCTCTCTTGCCCCCCCCCTAAAAATTCCCTTCAGGAAAAAATGCCCCCTTTTCAAAATCGAAAATGCCTTTTTTCCAAATGAAATATACCCTTTTCAAAAAGAAATACCCTTTTCATAGTAAAACATAATACATTTTAGATTTGAAAATCGCATAATTTTGGATCGCGCTCGCATGAATTGTAAAGTATGGTACTAATCCTCTTCATGGTTATAAAAATGTTTAGAATGTCCAGTTTTCTGGTTGGAATATCACAAATTTTGGCCCTCGTTTTGCATTCGCATCAATTATCGTTAAGTAAGGTACTCATTCTGTTCCAGTTTACAAAAAAGTTTTGTCCAGTTTCAGGTTGGAGTTTCGACCGACTTTCGATAACGCTCGTCACCGCGCGCAAAATGGGGAGAAAAAATCGAAAACACGGACGTTGCATTAGCGGTGCACCGCTAAAGCAAGCGTTGCTTTAGCGTTGGTTTAGCGATGAAACCTCCATACCAACGCCAAACCAAAGTTCATCACCGCAGTGAATCGCTATATTCAACGCCCGACGATTCTAGGACATCTACCCCCTGGACATTAAATCAATAACGCCGGCTTTAGCGGTGCACCGCTAAGGCAACGCCCGCGTGTTTTCGATTTTTCTCTCCCCATTTTACGCGCGGTGACGAGCGTTATCGAAATTCGACCCCCTCTCCCTACCGTTCAAGAACCGCTCCAGCAAAGTTCTGGCGGTGTGACCACTACTTTAAATAGGTGTGTATGTATGGGGTCGAATTTCGGGAAGTAACGCGTATGTTTAGGGGTTTTTTTAGCTCGGATTGTGTAATTAAATTCAGGAAATCGAGTGCATGGCACCACTCACACACATCCCCACATTAGCTACCAAACCGAGTCCCCCACTGACATGTGTGTGTGTCGGTGTGTGTATTGTTTCTATGCATTTGATGTTGTTTCAATAAGAGTGCAAGCACGTGTGTAGGAGTGGGTATGCATATTTCAGGGAGAGCCTGAGAAGTGTCCAAATAGGTATTGGCGATTAAAGAATAATTAGTTATGGTTATAAACTAGATTAGTTGTTAATACCGAGTACTTCAAATCTCATTGACGCATGATTTTGGAACGTTACAGGATGAAATCTGACAAATCGAGCAGTTACAGGATGAGGGAACAATATCGTCACATACGAGTTGGCATCAAAGTTTCCTGCATAGGTCTCAGGAAGAAGAAAAAACAAGAAGAAACAATATCTTATTAAATTATCATAATGATAATCATACAACTCTTAATTATGGTAAGCATCATCTCCATAATTCTTTTTTAATATCGATATCTGTTTCATGTTTTTCATTTTATTTTTGTCTTTAACAGTCGATATTTCTTTATCTTCATGTGCCACTCGTGGGATGGGACACCCTATCAGCCAATGCTGCTTATCGTAGGGTCCATACACACAAAATAAAAAGTACAATATACAAATAAATATGGTAATGACAAAAACACAAATTCAAAAGACTTCAATCATAAAAACATGCAATATTGGTAAAACAAAAAAAATATAATATGATAATAAATGCAAAATATAACGAAAACCAGTAGACTCCTATCATATAACCCCAAAATCAATTTCCTGCGTACATCGTTATCATAATTATACATAGGGCTAATACTCACTTTCCTCACGCCACATTGGTCTTCCAGTGCAAAGATCCAATTGGTATTGTCCCTGGAGTATGAGATATGTAATGACGTGACCATTTGACCATATGCTTCCCTAGCTCGTCCTTGAATGATTACACCAGTAACCAAAGTTTCATCGTTTAACTCAACCTTTAGAAAATTTGGAATGTCGAAGAGAGGATAAAATATAAAAATAACTAACAAAAAATAATCTTTTTGCTCCTGAGGGCAATTGTCTTCAAAATACTTCTTTTTGGTCTATCACATCTTCCCCCAGTTACAATAAATGTTCGATCCATATCTACCAACCCTTGTGAAACTTAATACCCTCAACTTCTAATCTTTTACAAGTTTCAGTTTCAAAGAAACCATATGGGTGAACGGGCTTCTGCTCATGCCGGAATTCTCATCCACAGAATTTGAAAACCCAAACGTCAGCCACCATCTTCGTTTTCAACAACTTACGCGGGCGTATGGCAAGCCCCTTAAACATTTATCCTTATTTCTTGATATCAAGAAATACATTTTTTATTAAAAAACGTATGTATAAATAGTTTTTATAGGTGTTGCCATAGCATCCCGTTGCTGAAAACCCTTTACGTCGCTGAGCGGAATGACTCGAGTTCAACACGAACTGTGGTGTACTAAAGCCTACGCTATGACGCTAAAGGACAAGTCTTCCCCAATAAAAAAGTTGAGTCAAATAAAAAGAGAAATTCCAATATATCATTCAAAATATCATCAAAGTCGGAGGTTTTGATTATTTCACAAAACAGTTACATGCACATCCCGGTTGGTATGCAAATTAGGGAACTGATGACATCACTCCCTCATTATTTCTTTTTTATATTGTTATATGAAATATTCTAATTTTCTTCTCATTATCCTGTGAAATAAAGTTCCATTCCTCTCTGAACCCGTGGAATTATATTTGACATTTTACACACGCGTATTCCTTGGGTGATTTCGGAGCCTGAGCCCCTGGCTAGGCGAAAAAGGGGCGCCAAATGAGATAGAAAAAGAGAGGGAAAGAAAAGGAGGGAAGAAAAGAAAAAAGGGGGAAAGGAAAAGATGGAAGAGGGTGCCTAATTGATATTTTACTTAGGGGCGCCGAATTGGATGTTCGACCTAGGGGCCCCAAATTTATGTTCAACCTAGGTGGCGCATAATTTATGTTCGACATAGATAACATGATGCTCGAAATCGCCAAAGAGAAACTCCAGATTGATCTTCAACACGGCGACATCGATAGCAGTCATCGGACGGGTAGACCAGGTATAATAGTCAACCAGGATCAAAACACACCGCTGCAGAGTTCGTTGTCGTCATCATCATCAGATAAATCTGCAAAGTCCTATGCTGCTGCGATATAATCGCCGACATCAGTGAACAACAAAAAGAAAGAGTATTATCGACCAATCATCGTCAAACTCAGGACGTACCGTATTCGACAGTCCATCATGACAGCACGAAGGAAACTAAAACATAAGGGAGTCGCCATCGCGGAAGACTTGACTTTTTCTCACTATGAGATACTAAAAAAGCAAGGTCTTCGAAGAAGGTGACTGCAACCTGGTCCAAAGATGGTAGAATCGTTGTAGTCCTTCCAACATCAAATGGAAAAACCACAAAGAAACAAATCCATTCACTTGCTGAAGCAACCAACCTTTAACACTTTACAGTTAGTCTTAATATGGATCGACCTATCAACGATCGTATGATACGAGATAATACCTTTTGTAAATATGGGCAATTTGCAGCCAAGGAACTAAGGTTTGCATAGTTGAATATTGTCAGTTTACCAAAGAATATAGATGAAATAAAATCCATGATTCTCAACAATAAGATTCATATATTTGCCTTGAATGAACCTAGATTGGATTGTAGTGTTAAGGCAAGTGAACAGCATGTTCCCAATTTATGTCATTATTCGCTAGGATAGAAATCGATATGGTGTTGGTGTTGCCACCTATTTCATGAAAGCATTGCTTATAGTTTATTAGATCATGATTCGCTTTCTGTTATAGAAGCTATACTTATCATTATTCGTTTGAAAAAGACACACCCAATAGTTTTGTCAATTGGTACAGGCCACCCAATTCCATACTGAAATTCTCGATCGTTATAAAGATTTACTATCTGGTTGTTATTGGTTTCAATTATCTATTGATAATAATGGTTGATGTAATTGTGATATTTCTAAAAATTCAAAAGGGGGGGCGCCATGTTCCGAAAAGTTCACAGGGGCGCCAATATTAGGTTGGGCCCCGGGCTGCATAATCCTGATACGCGCCTGGTATATGGTTCAGTCAAGTTGGTCCGAATTGTCAAATCTGTAGAAATTGAAATATTGTATATATCAAACAATAAAAAACAAACGAAATAGGAAGTGAGTGACATCATCAATTCTCTTATTTGCATGTGACTAAAGTGTGCATGTAACTGCTTTGTGAAAAATACGCGAAACTTTAAAATTTCATAATTTTCTTATTTCACATTTCGTTTTAGATGAAATTTACAGCATTATCTTTTGTCTGATATTTTTCTAAATATTTATTCAAATCAACATTTTCTGAGGTAGACTTGACCTTTAAATACGCTTCCATTACATTGAAACAGAATTTAAAGAAGATTACTTTCACCCATTTGTTGCTATCCGCATCTACGGCGACCCATGCCCCAACACTGCCTGAAATTTCAGGTTTGTTAAGTCTTCCTCTGTACGGTTCATGTCCGGCTCCCCAGACTGATGAAGAAGTTAAACTGCTGTCTGGTATACCACCGTCTTCTACGCCGAGTCCCTCACCTCGCAGAGGACGGCAACCATGTTTTCCATCGACGGTGAGTGCCGCTGAAATAAATAAGAGAACAGAATAAATTCGAGCCTGCAAATAACCCATTCCAATTAAAGCAATTGTGGATATAACTTTTCCTAACGTTGCTAGCCAATGAACCGTTATAATTTATTTTCAATGCGATTAAATTTATGTTACGGTGACCCCCCCCCCCCTCCCCTCTTCCAGAAAAAAGAGAAGATTTAAGTGGATTTGGTCATGGAACTCAAATTAGCGATTCCTTCAAGATATTCAAATCAAGTCTAATGATATATCCCCTGGAACTGACCCTATTATGGCTCTTTTACCCCCGACCCAATTTGATTTACACACTGGATGCCTTGAAGCCAACAGACAGATCAAATTTCTAAATGAGAATGAAAAAATCCTAAGATCAACAAACTGTTGAGAAAATAAGGAAGTTGTGAGCATCTGAATGTCAGCAACACTAATGCCGTGCTCTTAAAGTCTTTTCGACCAAGATGTCAACATTCAGTAGTAGACTCGTAACTTTATTATTTTTCATTTTTTCCTGCATACATCTATACGATTTCAATTGAGCCCGATTGCATAAAAATAACTATTTATTAAATTTGCCATGCAAATGGATCCCTGAAATTCTTGATTCTGACTGGCTGTGGAGTACCACGTTAGTAAAATAACACATTTTGTACAGTTGGTTTCTAGTATAGTAGATAATGTATACATTAGGGTATGTTAAAATATAATCTTGTTTCACATATTAGGAAGGTTATTGTTTGCTTCAGATGTTTGCAAATTATATGACTGATGGATATGTGTTCATGTATTTTATTTTTTTCCCCAATATTCCAGTACTTGTCGTAGTTTATACTTTTGTGTGACATGTTTTATACTAACTATAGGACCCCAATGGAAATAAGCCTTTCGGCTTTCATGTGCTATCCTGTCAAGGTATTTCCTCAATTTCATTGTAATCTCCTGTGATATTCTTGACGAATAAAATCAATCAATCAATCATACCATTGGATGGCAAAGTAGTAGTGAGTAATAGGGATTTTCGCAAAGCGGCGCAGAATGAATCCTACAACACATCAAATCCATTGAAAATGCAAGTCACCACATTGTAAAAACTGTGGTGTTAAAACTGACACCAATTGGTGTTAATAGAGGACCACGCCCTGATGAGCCGTGTTAAAATAACATCCTAGAGCTTGAACATAACACCAAAGAGTGTAAATGTAACAACCATAGGTGTTGTAATAACACATATAGTTGTAAAACTAACACCACCAATTTAACACCGGTGTAAAATAACTGGCGTGGTCCTCTATGTACACCGGTTAACACCACAGTTTTTGCTGTGCACAATGAAATATTTGTCGAGGGTCGGTTAATCGGAACAGCAGCTTTGTTCCACGTTGCAGAGCTGACGAGAAATTGCAAATATGTCGTTTGTCCAGATTCACGGATTGAACTGCTGTTTCGATTCTCCGACCCTTGACCCCCGATTTCCCCGAAGGCCATATTTGTAAAATTAATTGAATACTGTATCCTGAACCTACCTATGATATCTGTTACAGGTCCAAGCCCAAATAGTTCCATCCTCATCGCTATATGTCCGTAAAATGTCTTTGGATTAATCCGAAAAGATCGCCCAGCGATTGGTCTAATGAACATTTGAGTCACGTGGTTATCTTTGTCATAATTTCCTGGAAATACCTAGAATAAAGCAATTATTAAATAAAATAGTGTTAAAAAAATCGTAGTGTTTGGGCATTATGACATTTTATTTCACACAAATTGTTAAGTTAACAAAACAATCATCGTTTGTTTGCAATATTGCATCGTTTTTCCTAACCTTGAGACGACATGGCTGAAGGCTTTCTACAGTTGTAAAGTCAGTAATTTTGATTTGATTTGATTTTATTTCTGCATTCACATCAGTATCAGAATTACAAAATACATATATACAATATATACAAGGTAATACATAATTATAACAAAAAATAATAATTGCATAGTATAAATACTGTAAACAAATATTAAATAAAAAAAGATGTGTTATACATTTTTTTCAAAACAAGATTATAAATGAATGCAGGAGACCGCCATCGTGAGCGATTAGGCTTGATGATGATGGAGGCCTCGTAAAAGGTACATAATGGTTCTTCATTGATCAAGTGGGTGCGGTGCCGGTGTAGGTGCAGGTGCGGCAGAGAGCAGTTGAGATATTAAGTTTAAAAGGGGGCTGCGTAAGATGTAATAATGTTACGTTTAATTTTAGCTTTCAAGGAGTAGATTGTTGAACATGATTTAATATTGTCTGGAAGGTTGTTCCAAATATCGGGACCGTAATGTCGAATGGTTTTGTGGGTTATTAATAATTTGGGGTTAGTGAGGTGGAGGTTTCCAGATATGCGGGTTGGGTAGGAATGGACAGACCTGTTGAATCTAAACATATTATTAAAAGACTGAGGATGTTGATTATTAAAATACTTAAACATAAATATTGCAATTTGAATCTTATTAATATCAAAGATTTTTAATGTTTTGAGTTTGTGAAACAATGGGTCAGTATGAGCCAAGTAATGTGAGCCTGTACATATACGGATAGCTCTTTTTTGTAGTTTAAATATAGAGTTTAGTTTAGAAGAGCCACAGTTTGCCCAAACGATATTGCAGTATGATATATATGGAAGAACTAACGAATTGTATAATAAGAATAAAGTTTTATGAGGAAGAAGGAATTTTAACTTTGAAATGATTCCAATACTTTTTGAAACGCACATTGTATTATGGTGTATGTGTTGGTTCCAAGACAGAAATTCATCCATAATTACACCCAAAAATTTAGAATTGGTTTTCTGTTCTAAAGGCGTACCGTCAATGTTAATGTAAATCGGTGTGTTGATATTATGAGATTGATGTCTGAAATACATAAAATGTGTCTTTTTGTAATTAAAGAAAGTTTGTTGGCCTTAAACCAGTGAGATACCTTGTAAATTTCACGATTTACTACATTGTTTAATGAATTAAGGTCTTGATGAGAATAAAATATATTTGTATCGTCGGCAAATAAGACAAATGACAAAATAGAGGAGGTTTTTATAATATCATTAATATAGAGTAAAAATAAAAGGGGACATAAAATCGAACCCTGGGGAACACCACATCGAACTAAAAGAGAATCAGAGTCATTATTATTAAAAGTGACATATTGCCTTCGATTATTCAAGTAATCTTTGAACCATAAGAGAGATTGGCCTCGTATTCCATAATGATTGAGTTTGGAGAGTAAAATATCGTGGTTAAGAGTATCAAATGCTTTACTTAAATCACAAAAAATACCAATTACGTGTTCTTTATTTGCTATGGCATTAGTTATTTTGTCATAAATTTGAAGTAAAGCTGAGTCTGTTGAATAATTTTTTCTAAAACCATATTGATTCGAATTGAGAATATTGTGTTTGTTGATAAATTTGTAAAGTCTTGTGTATACTATTTTTTCTAGAATTTTTGATATTGTTGGAAGTAAAGAGATGGGACGGTAATTACTTATTTCGTGGGGATTGTCTTTCTTAAAAATTGGATTGACTTTAGCTATCTTAAATAAATTTGGGAAAACGCCTTGAGATAAGGAGTTATTAAATATGTGAGCCAAGGGGCTAGCAAGAGGGTGAATTATTTGCTTAAGTAAAATCATACTGATGCCATCAGACCCAGAAGATCTAGAATTGTGAAGGGTACGGGCAATGTTGATAATTTCAGAAGGGTTTGTTGGGGTTAAAAAAGAGACTCCTGATTTGGATCTGACAGATAATGAATAATGACAGAATTGAATGAGTTTGCATTAAGACTGGGATGAAGTATTTTTGATCCATTAAGAGTAATGTTTTCATTAGGTGGGGGGTGGGTTTTTGTACCCAAGACTTCTTTAATAATTTTCCAAGTTATATTTGTATTTCCACTGGAATTATTTATTTTGTTAGTATAGTGCAATTTTCGGGATATTCGAATCAATTTAGTTAGTTTATTACCATATATCTTATATGTTTTAAGGAATTATCAGTTGGATTGCGCAAATGGGACTTATACAGTGCGTATCAAAACAAAGTTTACACTTTGAAAAAGCCCTGGGAATTGAAAAATATACAACATGTGGATAATATTTTCACATATAATCTTGGGTTTGGGTCTCATCTATCAAATGAAAGTAAAAGTTTTGAGAGAATGTTACACTTGAGTGAGCACTGTCCATTTTTGTAAAGCTCGCAGAAATCTGTTTGCGCAGAAATGCTCGTTTTCACGCTGTGTCAAGGGGAACGGGCGAAGTCAAACTTACCCTGGGAAACATTTCTCATACATTTCCCTTGTACTTTTAGTCAATTTAGATAAAACGGATATATTCAAGCATTTTGTAACAATTTTGCAACCCAAATTGAAATTTCAACACATAGTAAGCACAAACTTAACCCTTTTTGTGCCAACTGGATTTAAGGACATAGCTGAAGTGTACAAAAGTTTACATCAGACATCTCCAGCATTTTTTCACTAAGTTTTTATCATTTAAAGTGGGTTTACATTTCATTTTTCATTTAATACTTGTTTCTCCACACTTTTCCCAAGCTTAACAATGATTAACAAGATGAAAATCAAGCCTAAGCCATTTCATGTAAATCACAGCTCCGGGTAAAGCAAATATCGTCTTGATGGCCTTGGTTTGTGGGGAAGTGGGGTGGGGCGCAATGCACTCTTTGAAGTGTTTTGGGCAAGGAAACAAGTTAAAAAAAGGTGAAAGATATCTTCAAATAGATTTTACTAGCTAAATTCAACGTGTTCTTCATGATTAAGGTCTCCTTTTATTCGCATAACTATTTCAAAGTTCTGCGCAAATCATTTTTCACTAACTTTTCAAAAGTAAGTGGTGCTCACTCAAGCGGAAATATTTTTATACAGTTATATCGTAATTTGCTTGAATGGATCTGTACCAATGTTAAAATGTGGGAAAATCTTCAGGATATTACAAATGTATAATTTTACAGGATTTTTCCAAAGTGTAAACTTTTTTTGATACGCACTGTAGAGTCGATTGCGTGTCTGTATTGACTTCAGTAGACCTTTTGTTATCCAAGGATTTTGGGGCTTATTACGTTGGGTTTTAACTTTACCTAAAGGGATATTTTGTTCATAATAATGTTTTAATTTATTATTAAAGTGATTGTAAGCACTATTGGGATCTACTTCATCGTAAACGTCTTCCCAATCTTCTAAAAATAAATCTTGCTTTAATAATTCTATATTTTGTTTAGATTCTTTACGATAAAGATATTCTTTTTTGGAATTTGGGTAAGATAGTTTACAATTACAAGTTAAAAATATAGGTAGGTGGTCCGAAACCTCAGAACAGAGGATCCCTCCGATAGCTATGCTATTATGGACGTTCGAAAAAATGTTATCAATCTGAGTTGATGAATTCAGATTAATTCTGGTGGGTTTATTAATAATAGAAAGAAAGCCAAATGAGTACATCAATTTCATGAAATTAGTTGCATTATTATTATCGGTTGAGGGCAAGAAGTTAATATTAAAATCGCCGAGTAGAAAAATATGTTTGTTTTCATCTCTTATGTTATATAGAAGTTGCTCTAATTCATCATGAAAGAGGTCTGTATTTGAATTAGGGGGTCTATAAACCAATCCTATGATCGATCTCTATGAACAAAGACTCAGCATGAGATAAATTTGCATCAGAACGAACTGAGAATTTAAGATTATGTGAAATATAAAAAGCAACACCACCTCTTCTTTCTTTACGGTCTGTCCTTATTAAATTATAATTAGGTAGATTAAAAATATCTGGGGAATTTTCATGTAGCCATGTTTCGGTTAAGCCAATTACGGAAAAGGGAAAGTTGTTTAACGAGTGTAAGAGGTTAACTAAATATTCAAAGTTCTTATTTATACTTCGTATGTTTGCATGAAAAAGTGAAATATTGTCTGAAGTATTATTAAATTTGTTGTTGAATTCTTGGGGAGTGTAATATTTGCTATCTTGTGAATTATCAATGATAATGTCCGGGGTAAAAGTATGTGATTCAGACAGGGGGGCGTGAAAATGTAAAGTACCGGAGGTTTGGAGAGAGGTCAACTGCAAGTATGCAAGTGGTGCAGGTGATTGTGTGTGTGCGTGAAGGTGTGTTCATGTTTGAAAGTGGTGCTCGTGTATCAATTGGAACATAGTATACAAGTATTTTTCTCTTTGATATGGATTCAGCTGGTTTCAAGGGTTTCATTCTCCTTTAAAGAATGTTAAGTACGATAATGGTTCAATCATTGTAGTTCAATTGACATACAGTTGTATAAGCATAGTCAACATACTGGCAATGATACATGAATGATACGTAATGAATTTTGCCATTGTAAACGGAAAGAGAAGAGAAGTAAATTAAAAAAGATTAGGCGAGGTCAATGCAGTTCGCCCAGGGTCAACAGTCATATTCTTATACATGCTCGCACGTCAACCAAATCTTTAATTTAAAAGAAAAAACCGTTTAAAATATTTTGATATGTCAATCGTAAACCAATTTGGAACAATGCTTAATTGGATTGAGAGATTAAGCGGTTGACATACAATGGGCGTATGTATAGGGATGAAATTTGAGAAATGGCGGGAAAAAATACTTAAGGAATGTCAAGTACGATAATGGCTCAGCCATTGTAGTTCATAAGCATAGTCAACATACTGGCAACGATACGTGAAAGGGTGTTTTTCCCTTCTCTCTCCCTTTCTTTCTTTTTATTATACAAAGATTTTTTTCTTTTCTTTTTTTAATAATAGCAAAACCAACAAAGGTTGTTTTATGAATAAAACCAGCAGCGTTTGTAATTACAGAGCAAGTACAAAAAACTTGACATTTGGTATAGGTTGTCACTCGATTGTGCAGTATGTATTACGTAATGATTTGCCAATGTGAAGGGAAAGAGAAGAGAAATAAAAAGATTAGGCAAAGGTCTATGCAGTTCACCCATGATCATTAGTCATGCTCTAATACATGCTTACTTAACGACCAAATCTTTTATGACAAATCGTTAAAAAAAAATTTTGACAAGTCAATCGTAATCCTATATGGGACAATGTTTAATTGGACGAAAAATACTGTATGCATGATTGCAAAATACAAGACTTATGATTTCAACAGGTTACACACATAAGAAATCATAAATCTAGGAATATTTATCTGTGAAAAATCGCCATTTGGTAAATAAAAGCAAAGGTTTATAACAATGATAGTAGAGAGACAAAAACCATATCAATTACAAATTATTCTCGATGTGCTGGAGGACTCCTCTTAACTGGTCAGAAAACATGTTTCAGAATAATAATAAAGCAATGCGTATCGTTTTCATTGTAGCGATGTAATCGGTAATTTAAAAAAATGCGAAATTTGTCGGAGGGGCTGGTTTCTTTGTTTTTTTTTTATATATGTTTTTTTTACCAAAGTTCATTATTATCTTCTTTGGGGGTGATTCGATCGGAAACCAATTTACCCATAGCAAACAAGCAGCATTATCAATACTGAATATCGAATATCAATTCGACTAAATAATATTTCTGACTACAGTTACGGGTACAATTTGGCTTGATTAAAATTGGAATAGGATTCCATTTAAAGAATAATTAAAAGGATAATTAGAGAAAAAAATGTCCTTATGACTATGAGTAAAGTTTTCGTTTAATTTTACAAACAGCATAAGTGAGAATTCTGAGCAACATAGATAACATTGTCTGTTGTTTCTTTTGTAAACCAAACCATTTCATTTTATTCGGAGGAAGTTGGGGGGGCAAACTAAAACAAGAACGAATAGCGTCATGTTCAGGTAACTTCAAATAAAAAAAAAATGTCTGATGGTTGGCTGGACAAAAGTTTCGATGATTTCAATGTATACTAAAGTAAATCTTGGGTTCCAAGCTATATTGAATTCTCTTTCTTATGAAAAATGATACAGACATCTGGATCATAAAATAGAAACAGAGTTTTTCTATTTTTTTTTAACATGAAACTGCAGATGAACGAGAATTGACCCTTGAAACATATTTTATGAGTACATTTCTATTCAATATTGTTACATTATAAGTATTATTCATGAGAAGATGTAGATATCACCTTATGGAATAACTTGAACTCCATAGGCTCCATAGTAATATTTCAATTATAAATCCATTACATACAGAACACAAAACCTGCTAAAGTCGTTATTTTTTTCATTTCTAATTACCTCGACTGATCCAGAGTACACATTTAGGTAATCAGTCCAAGTAATGGTGTCCAGACTAGAAGAAACGACAAATGATGTGACCCACTGATAGGCGTTGTGCCTTCCCTGAACGGTTACAGCCGTTATGATATAACTGGACTCGAATTGGACCTGCATCCATTGATACTCATTGGAATAGAATGGAATCCAGGTAGACAGAGCGTTTAACCGACCAGAACGACCGCAGTACAGGTTACCAGTTCCATAGCAACCCGACTCAGATATTGCCGAATCAGGCAACGCACCACTTTCAAGGCCAAGAGGTCTACCAGATACATTACAGGAGTTCACTGTGGTAAATGGAAGGAAACTCGTTATAAAATCATATTTTGAAATAATATTGAATAAACAATAGAAGTGAATACGGTAATACATTGCGTCCTAATCATGCTAATCATTTCATTTCATTTTAGATCACATTGTCCTCTTTTTCCACACACACTCTACCTGAGCCCATGTTCTTGTCCGTGCAATAAACCAAGGTTTAAGATATACACATTGTTAACAGAAGAAGAAAATCATCTGGGACAATTTGGCATCGAACACCAGACATGTCTTTAACTGTTAATCTGGAATTAAGTTTGGCATGTCTATTTGGCAGCTTGACTGTATATTTTATGATGCCCCCGGGTTTTTTTTTATAATTATTTATCAGTGACAACTAAACAGCGTTCCATTGACTTGTAGGACTTTTTTCCCCGACAGGTCCTGTTTTATCCGAGAGTTACCATAGTAACACTGCTTTTCAGCCAATCAAAAGCAAGGAAAGTTGACAGATCTGACAACATGTTGATATAATGCTCCCCTGATCACACCATAACTTAATATATATCAATGTACTGCAAATGTTGGTGACAGGGCTGTAATCAAAATGACAAAATCTCAATGATTCTTTTAATCAAGCCTGGGTTTTTCTTTTCAATCAGTTAAAAAAAGACTCACAATAGCGATGATTATTAGAAGAAATATAAATTCAACTCCCTCTGTAGTATATTACCACAATACCATAAAAACTACTATACGTCTACTCCTCTCCATATGTCTTATCATAATATCAGTAATTAACTCTTACTATGCCATGCCCAATACCCCTCTAGTGCCAGGGATATTCGAGGGAATCCTAAATTGACCGAAACGTAAGCAGAGACCGATTTTAAAACGGTCATATCTCTTTACCCATACGTTGTATAATGAAACCTTCTACATATGAAATGATGCATGGTTCATGAACTTTATGATCATGTTATGACCTTTCATATTTGCAATCGGAAAAATTGAGAAAAGATGAAATATTTTACATCGTTTTTTTTCAATAAGTAAAACATAGAAAATTATGATTTCATGAACATTTCAAAGAGTAAATAACCTCAGTAATTATAGAGATACCAACAAATTAAGAGGATAAAATGAAAGTTCAATGTTTACCCTTTCAAATGACGTATCTATTGATGAAATTGAACAAACAGAAATATGAAAAATAATGCTCTTTTTAATGAAATACTATTTTGCTATTCAAGTTATTTCCTCTGAAATGTGAGAGGGTTTATACACACGTAATTGAAACCGACCTTTCCAAAAAAGGGCATTGTCGTCGATCAAGTGACCAATCACAGCACAGCTGCGATCCCCACGCAAACACACACAATAATATATTGGAGCCATGTATCTTCACAGTGCAGCCAACCGTACCCTTACATTCGTGTAGTCTTCAAAACAAGACCCTGTAATTTTTCAGAATGCGCGGTATTCCGAAACTACCGCTATTGGGGAAACAAAATTATTAGCGCAGTGTAAATATTATGTCATTTCAATTCTTGTCAATATTGTCGTAATGCAAAACATGTTTTAGAAAAATCGTAACCTGGATACGAGTTGTGGTGTGCGATGCACTCAACTATATACTGTTTTGGATAATGTAGGCGATTTCTATCCAGTGTCGGCAACAAACATTTGCGACCCACTCAACTATCGTTCTAAAGCCCCTTTCACAATTGACGTACGACCTGTTTACGACCACCTGCAACAATTTTTGCTTGTTGTTGCGCGATCGATCCCTTGGTGTCTTGCGAGCACTCGCAGTCGTTGTAGACGATCGCACAAACTCGAGGTGGTCGGAGGTGATCGTGAGTGGTCGCATCTGAACTTTGAACATGTTCAAAATCCAAACGCGATCAAATACGATTGATTCACTCGCAACAAGTCGTACCATCGGTCGGGCGACCATCGTGTTAGTGTTGTTCAACGTTGTACGACTTGGTGCGAGAGGTGGCACAACTAAGTATAGTCGCATTTAGTCGACTGGAGGTCGTACAACACTTGCACATGTGCTGGAGACCTACAGAGACCAGTCTTGCGACTGGGTGCGATAATATAAGACTGTTGCAAGATCGATCGAAATTATGGCTTACAACATTCCACTACCGTTGCATTCGCTTGTATGCGACTGTTCAGCCCCTTTCACAATTGACGTCCGACCAGTTTACGACCGCCTGCAACAGTTTTTTCTTGTTGTTGCACGATCGATCTCTTGGTGTCTTGCGAGCACTCGCAGTCGTTGTAGACGGTCGCACGAACTCGAGGTGGTCGTGACTGGTCACATCTGAACTTTGAACATGTTCAAAATCCGAACGCGATCAAATACGATCGATTCACTCGCATCAGGCCGTACCCGGGGTCGTACCATCGCTCGGGCGATCATCGTGCGAGTGTTGTTCAACGTTGTACGACTTGGTGCGAGAGGTGGCACAACTAAGTAGTCGCATTTACTTGACTGGAGGTCGTACAACACTTGCACATGTGCAAGCGACCTACATGTACATAGACCTGTCTTGCGACTGGTTGCGATAATAATATGGGCCATAAGACTGTTGCAAGACCGATCGCAACGGCTTACAACATTGCACTACCGTTTCATTCGCATGTATGCGACCGTTCCACTCGCAATCCCTCGTGCAACACTCGCATGTGATCGCACGAGCACAATAAGAGCATATGCGACTTACTCGTGCAACGGGGTTTACTGGTTGTTTTTGTTGTTCGACAGCTGTTGCAACTGTGAAAGCCTCTGTGCGATCTTATGAGATGACTAGCGATTGATGCCTGTTGCAGCCTGTCGCACGACCAAAAGGTCGCAAATGGTCGTACGTCAATTGTGAAAGGGGCTTTAAGCATGAATCAGTGAAAAGTTTGGCCATATTTTGTCAGGGTCGATTCGTCGTACATACTATACGGGCTTTCGACTGTAACAAAGTTATTGCCAGTCAGAAGGAGACAAAATATAGAAAACTAAAGATGATATATTGAAATATAGATAAAGAGGGATCGGACAGATTCAATACTAACAGGTTTGGGGTGTAAAATCCCACAAAATAATATGGGCGTTTTTGGCAAAGTATTAAAATATTATGAACGTTGATATTTGTGAACACTCATTTTTAAACTGTCAAAAAATGTTAATGTTGAGCCGTTTTGAAGTAAGAGACCCCCCCCCCCCCGCGGCTTCCAGGGTAACCAAAATTAAGATAAACATAATGAATAATTACGCAATTAGAATTTTGTGATTACAGTCATTATAATACTGGTATTCTGACAATTTACAGACTGTAATCTGGGCCAACTATGCATCTCGTACATGCCAAGGAATGGACAATACATGCCGGATATTCTTTTTCGTGTGGATAATATAATGCAATATGAATATGAAAATATAATGGAAATTTTAGACAAAAAAAGGGCCCCATTGCATATTATGTCTTTGAATAATTGATTATTTTCAAACTTTAGGCTTCATTCATTCCGCAAGCGAGCAAAGTAGCCACCTGTCTGATAGCGACTGCATTTTTATTGTTCATTCCACCAAGTCATGAACAATAGATCCCCAGACTCTCTTTCATGAGGAATGTCTAATCCGCACTCCCTCCTGACCTATTATCGAGGAGAGCAATTTAGCACAGGATGTTCATAGAAATCGTGCCACGCGCGCGTCTTTTGATTTGACAATTGAATACTTTCAAAGGTTCCGATACGCACAATAGCTTTTCTCTCCGTTGAGATCAAGATTAAGATTCCTCTGTCTCTTTCCCCAACACTGTTTCGACTTTAAGACATTTAGCATCGACAATATGCGTCAAATTTCCTGTAATCTAAATGATGATGATGATGATGATAGTGATGATGGTAAAGATGGCATGGATAATGTCGAGAAAGAAATCACGGGGAAACAGCACACCTCCACCACCACGACCACCAGCACAAACACTGGCATTGTTACTTCCACTTATCAAAAGCATAAAGAAAAACAAATAGTTTAAAATAATTTAATTAACTTGTAGCTGAAGCCTATTTTGCAAATTTAGAAATAAAGGATAAAGATAAGATTTAAGATTGAAGAAATGTATAGGCTATATAATCCTTGACAAATCAAAAATACAGGAAATTGAAAGATAAAAGAGGGAACATAAATAACGAAGCAATGGGGTGTGAAGGTAGAAATTACTAACAATTTGTAGAAATTTAGATCTTTATAAATTGTTGAACCTTACGATTGTTTATTCAAATAATATGTTTGTAATTGATCATCTATCAGAAAAGTAAGATATTGCTTTCGACAATATCAGAAATTATATTTTCTACACCTCTTTATTTGTGATATTTATAATTACCCCGTCATTAAAATATCAATCTAGTAAGGATTATTTTTACTTCCCCTTCCCTGAAATAATAAATTAAATGGACATTATTTGCTGTTCAAATGATATATAAGTGACACCACTAAATTTCTTTATACCGTGCATTGTCAATATTCATGCAGTAGGACTTATGCACAATCAACATACTCGATATGTTAGTACAATTTACATTTCCAATTATTAAATTTGCTTGATATATATTTTTTTTCCATTTAGTAGTAATCCAGTTTATGCTTCCAGATTTGCCATATGAGCTCGGCGTGTAGGGGAATATACCCATTATCTTTTTGCTGGCAAAAAGGGAGAAACAAAAGAAAGCGGAACATCGGAAGAAATTATGCATTGATTGATATAAATTATTTCTCGCTAATAAAACAAATGAGGAAGAATAAAAAAAGCATTGCGGAAAATGCATGACATTCACAGAATTCACAGAATTGACATTCACAGAATTATGAAAAGTGAAAAGATCATGAAAAGTGCGTTTACTCGCTTGATTCGCTCACTCCCATTTTCTCTTGTTTTTCTTCCTTACACACATCATACTTTTTATTTCGCCCTTGCCACATTGACATCATATATTTTGTTGAATATCAAAATAATATTTAGGTTTCTTTCCGTAACTGATGCAAATTTGATGCTTATTTTTTCCACCAAAATTGGTACGTAATTTGGTGTTGTTATCAAATTTTCTTGATCCATTTTTTTTTTCATTTAGTAGTATATGATATCAGATTTGACATATGAGCTCAGCGTGTAGGGGAATTTACCCATCATCGTTTTGCTGGCAAAAAGGGAGTATAAAGTGAATATGGTTATAATGAGCCATTTATGAATTCCATAATTCCAACGTATATGTGCCGAAGGCGGGAGGTCCTATTCTCAAAAATTAAGTATGTCACAATTAAATCTATCAAAACGGTCATCATGACTTGGGGAAAAGCGAAGATTTTACAAAATAACACGACTTTTTCCTCGTAAATTTCTTAACTATTCTGTTGATTTGAGAAGCAATACCTTTGTTTCTAGAAAGAAAAAAATGTCTGCTCTTTCATATTTACATTTACTAAAAATCCTGAAAATACTTTAGTTTGGCGCAATTAGCAATTGATTCGGAAAACACCGCCACAGATCCAAATACCAGCAATGTACCAAAACGGCTCCGCCGCAGGGAAAGGTATCGGGATTCGCGGGCCCGCACGCAAAGGGTTAATTATCACTCTCTTTTTTCTTCGTCCTATTTTATTCGAGGAGAAAATTGAACAATTAATATTTTTGTGAGAAGTTTGAATATGATATTAATAAGCGTAACAATATCAATAATTCTTTTTTATAATGGTATGGGCTATAAAAACACAAACGAATATGAACCATTATTTACCTGATCTTAAGTTTATGAAGAGAGAGTTTGGCTGCAGCGGAAATGAAATTGATATGATTACAATCATTTTATGACATAATATATAATTATAATATTTATGACTGTTTTCACAAAATATTACTAAACTTTGAAATTCAATAACTTTGTTATTTGTTATCCGATTTTGATGAAAATTTCGGTATTTTGCTCAGTGAATTCTGCTTTGTATATAAAACTA
This sequence comes from Lytechinus pictus, assembly GCF_037042905.1. Taxonomy (NCBI): domain Eukaryota; kingdom Metazoa; phylum Echinodermata; class Echinoidea; order Temnopleuroida; family Toxopneustidae; genus Lytechinus; species Lytechinus pictus. The sequence goes on from NC_087261.1 coordinate 5,816,845, forward strand.
TAAATACTTTCAGCCGGGACCATCCCTTTTATACTAAAAAGAAGGTGAAAGAGAAGAATAATGATAATAATAATTATAATAACAATAACAATAACAATAATGATAATAATAATTATAATAATAATAATAATAATAATGGTTATTTATACACAAAAAGTATCACAGCGCTTACAATCAGAAATAAAATATAAATATAAATGTTACGTAACAAACATGTAGAATTATACACATTAAATTGCATCAATCATTGGTGTTCTCAACTAATACTAATAATGATAATATTAATAACAATAATAAATGAATAAATAAATAATGAGTGTGATGATTGCAGTGCGCAGACGAGAGTTGGAAATGACAGGCTTCTTTACTAATATATTTATAACGAGAACAATTTTGTGACAATGCTAAAAACAATGTATAAGACCTTTCCCCCGCCCCCCCCCCAAAAAAAAAAAAATCCCCAAACCGTGCACAATTGCAGGCAGAAAAAAGCCTTGACACAAGAATACTACCATACAGGCCTGCAAAAGACCTGATCGATAGCTCATGAATATTCATATAACAATAGCGAATGGGCGAGTAGTGTTGGGTGAGGAACATCGTACCGCTCGGTCATTGGTCAATTCCGAGCTGAATGTCTTCGCACATTCGCCTTTGCTCTGCCCATAGAAGTACGTGTATTGCTACACACAACCGTTATATCACACGTGTCAATAGGGGAAATCTTGATTCAGATCGCAGCAATATCCGAAATCAACTCTTGAAAATAATGATGCAAAAATACAATTTTACTCAAAAAATGTCTATGTAAACCACTATTTTTTATATGATAAAATGAATTGTGAATTCCTGGCCAGTATAACAACATAAAAAACAGAGAATATGGTGTTGATTTTCTGGCTGTAAAATTGGTTTAAAAAAATAAAGTTATCTGGGCACGCATACGTGCCAATGGCATTAGAGGGCTAAGGGCACGCATAGCTGCCAACGGCATTTAAAGAGTTAATAAATACTTGATTTAAGCTATCTTGATGATAATGGTGATGATTATGTATTTAGTTAAAAACTAATAGCAAAAGTAGTGGTAGTAATAGTAGTTCAACAATAGTTGCATAGCAGATATACTCACCAGGGCAACATATTACGGCTATAGTCTCGCTTTCGTTGATTCCACCAACTCTAGTCTCGTACCAGCACTCAGTTATGTTCATGACGTCATCAGGACACACCACTGATACAACCTCAGAAGGGGCGATGAAATCATACACCGCACCACTTACAGTAGCAAATACTCCTTGTTTGAGATGCGGGAATGTAAAGAAAGAAAATCACAAGCTTTGTCGAACAAATATATACATATACTACATATATACACATACATATATAGAACGTGTGACTGAACACGATGCTTCCATACATTGAATAAAAATATGAACGATTGTATCATGTAGACAGGTACTACAAGAACTAATCAGCCTTCCCCTTTGCCCTTGCAATCATAAAATCATATTTTGATAAGGTACCGGAGTCTTCAAGTGTTGAAATATTAGTTGTACATTAATCTTAATATTTTGTATAACAAGCTCCAATCTATTCCTTGCCATAGAAACCTATTTGTTAAAATGATACTTATAATAAACTGTGCCACTACCTTTGATTCCACTTACCCGAACCTCTTTTTTTCTAATCATTATGAATATTTAAGTAAAAAGGGGCACTTGAATTAAGAGCTAACTAGCATGCCGTATAGACAAATATCAATATGCAATGATGAGGATTGTAATGATGGTGATGATGATAATAATAATTATGATGATGATGATAATGATGATGATGATGACGATGGTGATTATGATGACTGTGACAATAGCGAGGATGACAATGACATGGATAGCCACGATGATCGGCAAATAATACTCAATAAGGTGTTAAATCCCGGGGAGTACTCAGTATTAATGTGTGATACGTATTTGCCGCGGTTGCGACCCCCATTTTCCCTTCCAGAGCATCACCAATTCAGAAAGCCATAAAAATTCTTATTTTTCCCCGTTCCGGAGACTCTCAAATTTATCATTTCTCGTTCCATTGCACACCCATCATAGTCCAGGATAGAAGAGGCATAACCTTGTTTTTTTATATATACAATATTTTTTAATGGTTTCTTGTCAATTCGAGGGTGCTGATTACGAATCTGAATGATGCCACTCGTGTAACCTTGAGCATTTTCCGCAAATTGGCCAAATCCAATATGGCCGCCAAAATATGCAAATTACCCATGAAAATCATAAAATTGTCCGCACACTGGCTATGAAATGCATGGAATTGTGTGGCAGGAGTGAAATACTCTCTGAAAAAATAATTTTTGACAAAATATTTATTTTCCTGATATTCAAAATGGCCGCCATAGGCCCTTGTATACTCTATTATGTACAATATGAATAGGGTAAACTAATTTTCACAAAAATGAGCACCAAACTGCAAAAAATTGCGATGTATGAACGAAATAATATATGCAAATCTTCATTACTAACAAGATATATCATTTATTATGTCATATATATGAACATTGACTGAAGTATGACTGAAGTATGAAGTATGACTCACACTTCCAGCCCCAGTCACTCGCACAGAGAATCACCACACCCCTTATACCAGAGAAAGTTTGATAGACAGTTACATGTAGACCAATCAGATCGAATTTAGAGATCACTCCCACCTTAAATTGTTACACCCCCAAAACTAATGATATAAATAAGACTTCTTGATTATTGGAGATAGAGAATACCAACGATAAAATACTAGACCCACACGAATCCTGACTGACTGACTTCAAGACTTAGATGTCCATCCAGTATTAATTTAACTTCACTTCGAATCTTAATCTTATACTTCGAAATTATTTTATATTCATCGTCTTCTATTATATCTGAATCTTCATGTACTTCGAACTGTAGCTGAATATTGATGATTAAATACTTTGTGATTTGAACTGCATACCTTTCGCCAAAGTTTCCTTATTACGCTTCCCTTCAATAATCACCGAACCGATCCCAACACGACATTATAAATATCCCATGTATGTGATGAATGTTGTATTTTGATATTCAAAATGGCTGCCAGAGGCCCTAAAAGTGCTATGCACAATGAGAAAGAGGAGCAAAGAAATCACGAGAGTGAGCACCAAAATGCATATACATGTGATAAATTAATGGGATACTGTCTAAAAACGTATTTTCTAACGAAATATATCATTCAGGTTTCAATTTTGTGTTAAATACTGTATTTTGACTTTCAAAATGGCCGCCATAGACATTAACAGTAATAATTATGTACAATGCAAAGTGGGAAACCAATATTCACAGGAGTGAGCACCATAAATGCACGTAATAGCGATCTATGAGTAAAATATTGTCTGAAAGCATAATTTCTATTAAGATATATAATTCATTCTGCCAGTTAGGTGATAAACACTGTTATTGGAAAGTCAAAATGGCCGCTACAGGCCCTTACGGTATTATGCACAATGTGAATGGGAACAAATTATTTCAACAGAATTTGGCTTTGCTTGGCCAAATGGTGATGTATGAGTGAAATATAGTCTGAAAACATGATTTATAACATAATATATCATATCTTATGTAATTTAGGTGATAAATACTGTATTTCAACATTCAAAATGACTGCCATATGCCCTTTTTGTGAACATTATTTGTCTCCACTCAAATTGTATATTATACGATAAGGGCCTATTGTGGCAATTTTCAATTTAAAAATGCAGCATTTATCACCTTAATTACACAACATTATGATATATCTAGTTAGAAACCATGGTTTTAGACAATATTTCACCCTTACATCACAACTCACAATTATATGCAATATTTAGAGTCAAGCAAAGCCAAATTCCGTCAAAATTATATGTCCCATGTTACAATGTACATAATACTTTTAGGACCTATGGCAGCCATTATTTTATTTCAAAGTACAGCATTTATTACCTCCACGACCAATATGTGATGTATTTAGTTAGAAATCATGTTTAAGACAATATTTTTACTCGTACATCACAGTTATATGCATTTTATGATTCTCACTCTTGTGAAAATTAGTTTCCCTATTCGCATGTTACATAATTTACTTAGGGCTTGTAGAGGTTATTTTGAATGTCAAAATACAGTATTATCACCTATATGGCAGAAGAAATGCTATAATAAAAAAATATGTGTTTTCAAATAACATTTTACTCATACAACAGGATTATATGGATGTCATAGTCAAGCAAATCAAAATTCTTACAAAATTATATGTCCCCATTCACATTGTAGATAATACTGTTAGGACCTTAGGGGACCATTTTGAATTTCATAAAACAGCATTTATCTCATGCATGACAAACGAAATGATATGTCTTGCTATAAAACATGTTGTGAGACAATATTTTACTCGTAGATTACAATTACATGCATTTTATGTTTCTTACTCGTGTGAAAATTAGTTTCTCCATTCGCATTGTACATGATAAATATAGGGCCTATGGCGGCCATTTGGAATTTCAAAATACAGCATTTATCACATAAATGGCATATTAACAATAATGTTTTTAGTCAGTAGTCCTCTCGTTTATCTTAATAATATGCATTTTAGTGATCACTCTTGTCATTTTTTTGGCCCCGGCCTTAGCCTTTGTACATAATACTATTTTGGCCAGTGGCGGCTATTTTACATATAAAAATACAGCAATGTTCCCATATATGACATAATAAATGATATATCTCGTTAGTAATGATGATTTGCATATATTACTTCGTTCATACATCGATTTTTTGCGGTTTAGTGCTCATTTTTGTACATAATAGAGTATACAATGGCCTATGGCGGCCATTTCGAATATCAGGAAAATAAATATTTTGTCAAAAATCGTTTTTTCAGAGAGTATTTCACTCCTGCCACACGATTTCATGCATTTCATAGCCAATGTGCGGACAATTTTATGATTTTCATGGGTAATTTGCATATTTTGGCGGCCATATTGGATTTTGCCAATTTGCGGAAAATGCTCAAGGTTACACGAGTGGGATCATCCAGATTCGTAATCAACACCCTCGAATTGACAAGAAACCATCAAAAAATATTGTATATATAAAAAAACAAGGTTTGGTCAAGTTTCTATGGGGCCTATCCTGGACTATCATGAACTACTCAGCCGGTCGGAGCGACGAGCTCCGACGCCCGCAGCTAGCTTGCGCAAGCCCGATATGAATCTAGCAAGACGCGCGCGTGTTTTTTTCTTTTTTTTTTAAATATAGCCGCTACCAATTACGCCTACGATCTAATGAGTTCCGGAGATTCTGCTTTTTTATGTGGTCAGTTCCAGAGCATTGCATTTTAGCAATCGTTGATCCAAGAGCCGTTCCGGAGACCCCCGTTTTAAGACCAAGATTTAGTTCAAGAGCCCCCGACCCCCGGCTTTGGCGCGGCACATAGGTATCCTGTTATAATTTGAGAACCCCCCCCCCCCCCCCTGGGTGTTGAATACCTTCAAAACCTAGGTACTGACATGCCAGCTGAGAAAGATTCATGTTCCATTGTTGTTGATGTATCAAGACATACGTGTTAGAGCGCGGACGGGATGTCAGAGCTAGTGGTCCCTCGGATACATTATCACCAAGAAGCTTTACAGACAGGATATTCATGTCTATAGATTTCGATCCAATAAAAACACAAAATTTTATTAATATTATCATTAAGAAATGGTTCAAGGACTGCTTGATCCTTCAATTATTGATTGGGTGTAAATGAAATACAAAACCATAATTCTTTTTAAAATATTGATATTTTCCAGCGATCTTGCAATACCGAGTGAGTGAAAGAAAATGAACACAGAATAGATTAGATCCCAAAACACAAAGTTCCTACTGGATAATTATTTAATGGGACAAAAAAAATCCCAATGCCAAAATGGTTTTATGCATCATCGGCTTTAGGGAGGATTGTTTCTACCAAAGGACTCGTGTGTGTGCGTCGCAGATTCAATTTTTAGATTAAATGGGATTTATTCATTATTTCTATTTTTATTTCATATAGACAATGAAGTGTATGATAATATTGCTGCAAGTAAATGGATTCACATCGTGGCAAAGAATTGCAGGAAATAAAGTCTAGATTTAGGTTTAGGATTGAGCTAGGATTAGGGTTAGGGTCACTTACCATTCTCGCATCTGTTACCCTGGTAACCATTGATGCAGATACAAGAGAATCCAATTTCTGTTTCCTCACAAGTTCCTCCATGCAGGCAAGGGTTCGAAAGACATGCTGCAATAGCACGGACAGAACGAAAGATGGATAACATATATATATCGTTTGTAGGACATAATAGTGTTTTTTATGTTTGATAATATGTAAAGACATTACCCGGTAGCAAAACTGACATTTACATTATACCGATTAATGATAATAATAAAAACATCATATTTCCCGATGGTTGCCACTTCAGTTCCGAAAACTGTTCTCCCAGCGAGCCCTGCTTAACACGATTGTTATTATTACCCCGGTTGGAGCACATCTGACTAGATCGGGTGCTTGAGCTTTCGAGGAAGTTCTTCCTGCCGGGTAACCATTTACCTCACCTGGGTTGAGTGCAGCACTATGTAGAAAAAAATATTGCTGAAGGAAAACACGCTATGGCTGGGAATCGAATACTCGTCCCTCAGATTGAAAGATGAGAGTCTTAACCCCTAGACCATAATGATATTCTATGAAAATCTTTTTGTTATTGTTGTATGATCATAATCCACCATCACTTTATACTTAAGAAAATGTGATATATCGGTATTGATTGTGGCATCAACCAAATTTACTTTATCAATATTTTCGATATTATTGTTTGTCAAGGGGAAAAATCATTTGCAAAGAGAGTAACGCGTATCCTCATATTGAACCATACATTTGATATACGCTCTCTTCTATTACAATTGACAATGATTTATTGCGACCGGTGGAAACTTATATTACTCCACTTACATGCTGCCCACGATAAGACATTTTTTTGTATTGAAATGGTTGTCACATATTTTCCAACTTACCGAAGCCCCCCCCCCCCCCCGAAAAAGATAAATAAATGAATGAATTAATTAATTAATTAACTAAAAATAAATAAATATATAAAAAGAAAAAAAAACATTCATTTATTATTTAATTAGTAAATCAAAAGAAAAATCATATCAAATAAAAACTAGAATGAAAATACACATTCACATTTCATGAACAAGTTGTACATATTTTGTTTAACATGGTCATAAATTATACAATAAATCCATATCCCATATGATTATACAAAATATACATCAAACTTCAAGATACCGGAAATTAATACGTTTCAACAATTACAAAATAAAATATTAACAAGATGTATTAAATTAATTACCAAAGAGAAAAAAACAATGACAAAAATTGATGTTCATCCTCCCACCCCAACCCCCTCCCCAGGTATAGAGCACCCTCCCCTTTATGCCTACTCTACATGGAAAGGACTCCAAGTTCCCGTATTTTCATGCGTTTTCTGCAAGAAAAATATTTGAGAAACAAGTACGTGTTTTTGCTTAATTGTTTTTTTTTTTGGGGTGGTGGTGGTTTTGTCTCTCGCTCTATATATACCTCTGCCTCTCTCTCCCTATATTTTCCTTTAATGTAGATTCTCCCATTTCTGAAATAAATTAATTAATCGATTGATTGATTAATTAATTGATGAATTGATTTGATTTATTTATTTACCAACAATATTCACATGTTTACAGGTTATGAAACAAATTGCATAACAGCTACAAATGTATAAAAATACGATGGTAAATGGGACCAGAAAATAGCACAAGTGCTAATCGAGCCTGGCCCTACAAAATAAATAGAAAATTATTCTTGTAAACATATAAAATAATAATACTAACGTTTTATTTAACCAGAATAGCCACTTCAGTTATGCAACTGCTCTACCATCGGGTCCTGCATAAGTATGTTATTATATTATATTCCATAATATTTCTTCAAATTGATGATTAAAAGAATGATAGGTCTATCATTAATCATCTAGTACTGCTGTCCCTAAAATGTTTACAAAATTGACATAAGCAACAAACGGGATATTTCTATCAGGTCAGTTATCATTGTCATAACGTTAAGTAATATATATGTATCAGCTGCTAAATTATCTTCTGCTCCTCAGAGGCCAGTGTACCATTTGTATCGATGATTGATTGGCAACCAATTGCAAATATTGTTATTTCTTGAAAATTAAAATGGATGAATTTAAATGCTATCGGTGGTCAACGTTGACCAAAAAATCGAGAGGGTCAGTTACGTTTTGTATAATAATCAACCTTTGTATTCTCCCAATACCAATTTATATGAATATCTGACCTCAATTCAATAAATGAAATTCTGAAATAGCAATATTATCTGTTATACAAGAGTTTATATACAAGCTATCCGCCAAATGTTGCGAATATTTTACAGATGTAGTCATTTCCATGGCGTTTGTGCACAAGGGTCATTTAATCAAATTGCATTTTTTCCTCCATTTTTAGCGAATAGGGCCCCAGACAAATTAATGTTACCGTAGTATTCAGGTATTATCGTATATATGAACAGGGTATAGCTGAAAAAAAAAATTCAAGGTGTCGGAGGTATTACCTGGGATTGCCAATATAAACATCGTCTTACTCTTTGATAAAACAATTCGCAAATTCAGTGGAGGTTTATGCAAAAATGACTCTTTAAAATCAAACTGATGATTGTTTATATAAGAAGAAAACACAATTAAGAAAACTAACGAAAAGTACCAAAAAATGCATATTTATTGACTCTATTTCAGTGTGTTTGGTTGTTTGAATTTGCATTTCAACAACATAATAGAAAAAAAATGTACAAGGCATAATACAGAACATAAGCAAAAATTACATTAGTTAAAATTTAGTTAGAAATAATAAGGCCTAAAACAAAGAAACATGAAACAGCTATCGTGGAGTAATTTTCATAAATCATTATTTCATAAAGGTGTTTTAGGAGACAAGTATATCCCCTGATCAAGAGTCATGTAAAGACCATGAATTATAATTAATACAATAAAAGTCTTTCCGGTTGATTATGAAAACCAGGTCTGATGACAACATGACAATTGCTTGAAAACTAATTAAGCAGTTCGAATCGGAAGTTTTTTCCTAATTTTCGCCATATAGTGTGTTGTTACCTTGGCAATAACATTTCTGAAACACACACGAAATTGTGTCTTACACATCTGCACCTCAATACTAATGTGTGTGCCAGATTTCATGAGAATTTGTTAAAAAGAGAGGAAGTAGTTATAACTGCAAGATTTTTACCTTATTTTTCCATAATATATTGTTTCCATGGCAACACAATTTCCAACACATGGGAAAATGTGTCTTGCACATCTTTATTACAGGCCAATATATATATATATCTGACGGTCAATTGGATCGGGGTCGCCCTAGCCACTAACCCGTCTCTGTGGTCTAGTGCACTGGGTAAGGCACCGGCGTTCAAAGCTGGGGGCCCGGGTTTGATTCCCGGCAGAGACATTTTTTCGGCATCACCAATTTTTCCAAAAAGGGTAGATAGCTCTGGGGAACCTTGATTTAAGCTACGCCTACCATTGTTCTCTTCATCCGTTTCTTTCACACTATATATATATATATATATATATATATATATATATATATATATATATATATATGTATGTATAAATATATATACATACCTACAACCCCCTCTACCACCACCTCTTCTGACTGTTTATGCATCTGCATTCAGAAATTTTGGCGCATTGAGATTTCAGAACAAACAGAATATCTGTTCAAAATGGATCTGAATTTAAGAACTAAGTGAATGCAAAATAATGCACGAGTATTGACTTTTGCACTGGCACTAGACTATATCGGACCACGTTAAATTTATAAATTCTGCCATTTTCTCCCATTTTGTTCACTGTTCCCGCTGTCAGATTTTTAAGCATACCCTATTTTAATCCATATACATATACAAAGGAGAGAATTTCATGCTTTTATCTGCCGTGTCCATATAATTTCACTAACAGACCAGACTAATTAGACACTTCAGTTATACCCTGAATGAAAAAAAAAAAATCATCACTTGCCGTAACTGAAATTAAGACTCGCGTCAATTATAATTAATTGTTCATTCGAATAAGCGCATGATAACTATTAATCAGTTACAGTCTACTTGTCGACGTCATCAAGAATGTGTTCAGCATACCTACCATGCCTACTGGAGAAAAACAGTGTCGCACATTATGTGGAAATGTGAATTAACTATTGAAAATACTCAAATTTCACATCATGCTCCATACTGTAAACACACTTTTGGACACACTGTTAAAACTATGTGGAACACATTGTGGGACACCGTGGAACACACTGTGAACACACTATGGAAGACACTGTGGAAGTTGATCTGAACACACTGTGGAATACACTATGAACACACTATGAAAGATAATGTGGGAGTTGATGTAAACACACCGTTTACACCGTATAAAAGATAATGTGGGAGTCGATGTGAACACACTGTGGAAGTGTGGAACACACTGTTTGGACACACTGTGAACACATTTTGGAAGACACGGTGGGATTCAGTGTGAACACATTGTGAAACACACTGTGAACACACTTTAGGACCCTTTGTTCTTTGAGAGATATGTACTGTTATATTACGAGTTCAAATAAAACCCCAAATCAATTGTAATTGAAATTGTATGCTGATATTGTGTATTATATTTTGACATTTTTTTCATCTCCAAGGCTTGCATTTGCTCCATGTGGTACATGCTTTAAAACCAATGTAAATAGTTTTAAATGTCAATCGATTTCTGAAACTTGTCACTCATTCATACATCTATCCGCTCTTTGAACAGTTTTTTACATAAATGATATTCAATTTTCTTCAAATATTTTAACTTTTATACAATTTGCAGATGATATTAGTATATTTCTTACTCATAATGATATTTCCTTTATAACCTACACTCTAAACAATTAACAGCAAAATGTAAGCAATTGGCTAAAATTTAATAAATTAGTTATAAATGTGTCTAAAACAAATTTCGTTGTATTTAGTAACATTAATTATGATATTAAGGACATTAAATTACAAATGAATGGATTTCAATTATTACATACAAATCATTCAAAATTTCTAGTTATCCGTATTGATGAACTCATGTCATGGAAATATCATATCGAAGATGTCTGTGTTAAAATATTTCAAGTTGTCAGTGTATTGTATCGCTTACGTCATGTTCTCCCGCCTAAAATACTTCTTTCCATTTATAATACCTTGTTTCTCACACATATTTCATATTGTAACATTATCTGGGCTTGTTGTTCAAAATATCTATCTGATAGAATATTCAAATTGCAGAAAAAAGCGGTTCGCCTGATTTCCAATTCTTCATATTATTCACACTCTGCTCCATTATTTCATAAACTCAAACTATTAACTGTGTATGATATCATGAATCTACAAATTGGAATTTTTATGTATAAATGTAAACATCGTCTACACCCTCCTCATATTTCTGATATATTTCCCCTTAATATAGATTTACATTATTATGAATCCCGATCTGCCAATGACTTTCGTTTTCCAAAAGTTCAAACACCATATGCTAAATCCACTCTTTTATTCACTGGCCATAAACTGTGGAATTCATTTCCAAAAGAAATTAAAAACTCAGTATCACTCCATTCCTTCAAACGTAATTTCAAAAGGCATCTGATTGATACAAATTTAACAAATAACAGTCGAGCTTAAAAATCAAACTTATCTTTTCTTTTTTTTTGTATTGTTTATGTCATTACTTATGTTATTATTCTTAATTCTTTTTTCATATGTAACGCTATTTGTTTTTTTATGATTGTGTTGATTTTTCTTAACTATTATTTTGAAAGTTATGAATGAGAGCCATATTCACATGCTATATATTGTAAAAAAATATCTATTTTGATAGCACTAATCTGTTTATTTTATGTTGGGTGACTTATTTTGTCTTCTTTGGCTCCCCCACAATAATGTAAATTTCTTAGTGTTATTTTTGAATACCCTACTCGGTTCACTTTCCTTTCCTTTTCAATTATGTTTATTTCCTATTTTGTACATATTTGTAACGTTTTTTTATATATTATTGTGGAAATAAATGATTTGATCGATTGATTGATTGATTGATTCAGCTTCTGTCAGCTCATTGAACAATCGAGGCCAACAAAAAGTATTGCAAACGAATAATACCAAACTGTAATCTCAACAAGCATCCTTTAGGCTCCGCGGAATCAGGGGAGGAGGTATCTAATTGTGGTTGTCTATTGAGTCAGCCCCCCCCCCCCCCACTTTTAAAACAGTTGCGCGACCCCTCCTCTCTGATGCTATACCAGGGGCCCGTCTTACAAAGAGTTGCGATTGATCCGATCAATCGCAACTATAGAACGTCAACATATAAAATGCATATTTGTTATAAAAAAACTCTAGATATGATGTATACTTATTATCTTGACAATTTGGTGTGTTCTCCTTTGTTTACAAAGAACATTTTGCAAATTTCCTGTAGAAAGTTATGACACTGTTGGATTTTCATAGAGTTACGATTGATTGGATCAATCGTATCTCTTTGTAAGACGGGGCCCAGATGATTAAGGTCCATAATATACTTCAATTAATAATTGGGCAACCTTCAATTGCAAGGAAATACAGTTATTGAACATTTTGGGTACATGCACTTAATTATTTCCAACCTCACACTTATCAAGGTAACATTATAATGTCACAATAACGGTAACTGGACTGCGATGAAATTTCTTTCCAATCTACGGTGAGTTTTTTTGTTCAGCGTCATGTATATAATGATAACTTAAATTCTTACAGTTCGACCATGGACCTACTAGATTCTTAATTACATTCGAACCTCCAATGTTTGATCAATAAACCATTTAGCCATCAAGTGGGAGTTAATCATACGTAGACAGGCTACCCCTATACGCACAAACAAACTTTAATTGAGAAATCAAAACTTGCCCCCCCCCCCTTTATGCCACGTAAAATTCTGCTAGTAATTATACAAAGAACAACAACAACAAAAATAATGATGATAATAATAATTATGATATAATATTGATAATCATAATAATAATGATGATGATGATGATGATGATGATAATAAGAATAATAATAATAATAAAATGACAATAGACACTTTGGAGCATCATCTATCCAGAAATTATTTATCCCTAGTCGCACTACAAATGTTCATTTTTTCCACCTCATTCATTAAATCCGCTGCTTTTTAAATCATCTCTATAACATGAGAAACCCAAAGAAAAATTCATCAGTATAATACATTTACAACAAAGGGAATATAATCAACCTAAGTATATACAGTAATACACTATACATGGAAATGAAAGGATCAGCCTCGGTGCTCCTATTCTACAAGTAAATTTTTCATGTTAGTGCAAAAGAATCTTACTAGAAAGCTCTAAATAATTTTTAAAAGAGGGGTATATTTGATGTAATAATCCTTTACCCAGCTGGAATTGTGAGGGTTTTTTCACATCCCTTACTACCTATATAGTTCACTGTACTTTTGAATGTAAGATGCACGATATGCTATTGGCTTATGTTCCCTTTTCAGTGTTGGGATCTCTCTTTCACTCTCTCTCTTCCACTCTCTCCATCTCTCTCTTTTTTTCAAAACTAATCATCATGGAAAATTGTGAAATTTAAATTCGGTTTTCCTTGTATGATTATAAGAAAATAGAAGTAGCGTACAGAACCCCACACAGAGCACGGGTATCTATCATATTAAAGAGCCTACATCTAATCTTCTGAATAATACAAATATTTCAAAAACTGACTTATTTTGTTTTCATTCTTGTGTTTCGACAACATTTTCATCTTCAAGTGCAACCGGAAATCGCATGAAGACTGGTAGGTAGCCTGGCAATATAATCACCTTTCCATGAGATAATATCCTGTTTACCCAATCGAGTGTTTGGGATATTAATTCTCAACTAAAAACAACTTATACTTTCAGTTTAGATATTAAACATTGCCGCAGATAATAATAATAATAGTGATAATAACAACAATGATGATAATTATATATAGAATTTATTAGGCGCCGATTATCTAGTTGCCTATTCAATGCCACACTTTATATTACCCCGGCTTTAGCTCCAGCTGCGTAAGGCGTTTGGTGCATTGAGGATTAATCTTGCCGGGTACCCATTCACCTCACCTGGATTGAGTGCAGCACAATGTGGGTACATTTCTTACTGAAGGTAAACACGTCATGTCTGGGATTCGAACCCGAGTCCCTCTGATTAAAAGACGAGAGTGTTAAACACTGATTACAACGCCTCCACAATAATGGAATCATTCCAAGGTATATAAACTTTTCTATAATAGAAACAGATTTTTATGAAGGAGATGAACAATACAACAAAATATCAAGTCCACCCCAGAAAATGTTGAATAAATAGAGAAAAATCAAACCAGCATTACGCTGAAAATTTCATCTAAATTAGATGTAAAATAAGAAAGTTTTAAAGTGTCGCTTATTTTTCACAAAACCAGTGATAATTATTCACAACTCAATGATATGCAAATGAGATGGTCGATGATGTCCCTCACTCACTACTTCTCTTTTTTTCCTACTGTTTGAATTATACAATATTTCATTTTTTACAGATTTGACAATTTAATTAAACATATAGTATCAATCGATTCCACGTGTTCCTGGAGGAATTAATCGTTGTTTCATTTGACAATGATAAGAAAATTAGAATATTTCATATTTCATATAATAAAATACAAAAGAAATACTGTAGTGAGTGGATGGCGTCATCGGTCTCCTCATTTTCATGCCGACCAGGATGTGAATATGACTGTTATGTGAAATTAAGAGAAACTTTAAAATGTCATAACTTTCTCAGTTTACATCCGATTTTGATGTTATGGTTGTTGGATTGTTCCCTTTTTATTCAAATCAACCTTTTTTGGGGATGGACTTGTCCGTTAAGTAATTAAATGGCCAAATGCCTATGCACGTAGGCCTACCTGGTTCAGTGCAAAAATAATGACGAGCGTCCTCAGAAATCTGATGATCTTTGGATATCTCTTGAGTTATCCAATCCAGATCGGGTGTTAGGAGTTTCGGTATGTATTGCACAGTGTCGCCATTCTCTCGAGTAATGGTTGGACAAGACGTCATGGTCACGTGAGGACACACATCATGGACGTCAAACGATGCTGCATTAAAAGGTTTTGAAGGGATGCATTAAGTTCAATCTTAAAAAATGGTGTTTATTATTTGCTTGACTTCAAATCTACATTGAAATAAACAAAATATGTAAGACAGGAATTTGAAAATTTCGAGTATATCATATGAAGACATGAACAAATCGAATTTCAATAATCAATTTCATTTGTTATATGAAATGTCATTTCCGGGGACTTATCACTGCAAAAGCTCTGGTTTTGATTTAACACCAGCCCGGAATCTATATATGTCCACACCAGAGAAGTGTTAAACAACACCAATTTCGTGTTGGTCTAACACCAGATAGGTGTTTGTACAGCACCTATTAGTATTAAAACATCATCGGTTTGATTCCAAACTGGTGTTGTTTCAATACTTCTCTGGTGTGGATATATATAGATTCCGGGCTGGTGTTAAATCAACACCGGAGTTTTGGCAGTGTATCACAAGAAATATGAGGAGCCGCTCGCCTGTGATGTCACAAATAAAAAGCTTTGAAAATTCGTTATTCTTCGACATAATAACTTTCACCGTTCCTTTTCGTTTTTATTAGAAACAAGTTATCGTCAGGGTAACTGTTTAAAATATGTTATGCATATATAGGCTTTTTTTAAGCCGCGTTGGCCTATATTGGTCTTATCATAATTGTCATGGGTTGTTATGAGTCACTTGGACAAATTCTATTCATGTATTTATTTATTTATTCATTCATTCATTCTTTCAATTGTTTATTTATCTATTTATTTGTAATTATCTTTATATTTGTTTACTTTTTACTCATTTATTCATCTATTTATTTGTTTATTCATATCATTTACTTATTTTTTTTTTATTTGTGTATTATTTTCCGTTCAATTATTTTCGTATCAAATGTCAAGGCTGGGTTAAGTAAAAGCAAACGTTATTATTGACTCCGAATCATGTCACAGCATTTAAGATGATTGTCATCTAACCTCAATAGAAAGGCTAATGAACATCAATATTTAATGCCGAGTATATACAACATGACACATGAAAACGTGAATTATTGACTATCAGTCAAAACACTCTACTCGGAAATAGGGGTTCTCGCGCACCATCGGAATATATTTTTAACGACGTTTTGTGTAATGTTTGAAGTGTTTAGTTAATGAATTTCGATGATCCCTTTGTCAAATCGTGTCGTGTTTTCATATTTTTTGCCTAGAAAATTAGAAAATCTTTTTTTAAAGTCTTTTTACAATGATTTAGATAGTAGAAATTGATTGCAATCGTTTTCTGGACATTCCTGGTAATATTTTATTAGGGGATGAAATGAAAGTTTATGCCAAAATGTTCATGCTTTTTTTCAAAGTTTTGCATCAGCAACTAATGGAAAACATCTACATTCGATACGAAAGAGGATTTATTATCAAGAATATTGTTATGCTTCATGACAGTATTAATGTCTTAATTTGCTTAGGTACAGGTCCGGTCCCACTGGCCGACGGACGTAAGACGTATTCATAACGGATGCAGCAGACAAGCAAAATTTCCGTTTTCATCCGCTTCAGACAATGGACAAAATGGGCGAACAATGAAATCACAGTGGACGGATGAAACACATACGCAAAGAGTAGGCCTACATAAGGAATACCTAACGTTTTCTAACGGATGGCAAGATTCTTTTCCGTTTTATAGCCTCTCTGCATCCGTATAGTGCAGTGGTATACCAGGCCTTTAAAGGGCAAATATTTCAAAATGTATTACTTTTGATTGCGATAAAATTGACACAAAAGAGCATCCTCCGTGTCTCATACTGCTTTCACACCAAGGCACGTTCGCTGGGTACAATCGCAGAGACCATACTCGGCGACCGATGAAATCATGATGTGAAAGCATTTCATTTTACTAAGCGACCGATCGTTTTGTTAAAAAAAAAATCGGTCGCTGAGTACGGTCTGAGAGGTACTTAAGCGACCGATCGCAACCGATGAAAGCTTGATGTGAAAGCACATCGTACTCAACGACCGATCGAAATGCAATACCCCCCCCCCCCCCCAATACATGCCCACGCGCTATCTCTACTTCCGCTTTGGTCTAGGTCAGCTATACAGCGACCGATCGCCCTGGGCCTGGCCAACTTTTTGACGGCGGTGTGAAAGCACGTCCGATCGGTCGCTCGGTACGGTCTCTACGACCATACCCTGCGACCTTGATGTGAAAGCAGTATTAGTCACACTTATTATACTGACTACAATACGATCGGTGGCATGCCTTTCAAGAGAGTACAATAGCTTTAATCGGGCTGGCATCGCATTTGTTGGTGTGCACGAAACCCCTATTTCCGACTCAACTCTTTCACGGCAAGCGAGTTTAATTCCAAGGTTAATTTAATCAATTCGATACGCTTGCTGCACAACGTCGTTAACGAAATTGCTTGTATCGATATATTTTAAAATAACGGTCTACTTATCAAATCTAGCATGAGAGATTTATATTACCCTAAAAATAATAATACCCCCTAAAAAAGATCCTGTTCAGCGAATCCTGAATTAAATCAAACTTAAATGGGTATAGACAAATGCAATGTGAGCATAACGGAAAATGCATTGAATTGTCAAGCTTACTGCGACTTATTATGGAATTTTTCGTGGATCCTTTGATCCAAAGCACCTGGGTTTGCTTCATCCAAACCATTATTTTATCCTAGATTATTGTATGTCCATTTTCCCAATACCTTAATAATATTGTCAATGCAAACGAAACCCACCTAATTGTATTGCATTACCACACACAAATAACTTTCATGTTTTAAATGAATACGAGAAGTTTACCTATGCAATATTTGTCAATATACTACGTACAGACGAGAAATTAATATAAATAATACAATCTCGTGCCACTAATCCACCATCATGCCTATAAAGTTCAAATAAAGTACGGAATGCTGACATAAACTGTTTAATGTATTTACATGTAGGCCTATAGTATTTTCGGGTAGGCCAATTTACCTGTTGCACAAAATGTAATCTCCGTCACGAGCAGGATGACAAAAGTAATTGCTCCTTGACCAGTTTCCTGAATATGATAAAAACATCAAATGATTTATTTATGAATACATGTAAACATCTAAATGATCATTCCAGCCAGGTTTTACCTTACATTTTGGTTTCTGAGAACTTTTACACATTACATAGCAGCATCTAGACCAGGGGTTCTCAAACTACGGCCCGCGGAGCTTCTCAATCCGGCCCGCGAGACTGCTGGGTTTTTTAATCACTTTTAAGTCACAATATGAAACATAGCTCAATATGATTACATTGTGTATCCATGTAGACATAACCGTAATAAAAGTAATGACAGTCAAATAAATTTGACTTTTAAACAAAGTTTAGTAGAGTCATTTCTGTCTGTTCGATCTACTTTCTTATTAGATGACCAGCGCTGTTCTCACCATGTTTGGATCTACATGCAGGTGCGAACGTGCATTTTCCACTATGAACATTTTAAAGAACTAATTCATACCGAAGCACCTTGACCAGTGAACATTTGCACCAGTGCCTTCGTCTGGCAATTACACATTTGGTGCCAAGGTTCAAGCAACTTGTTGCTGACAGACATTGAAAGTGACTAGGGGACTGACACCCTTATTAGAGTCTACAACAGACATGCTCTATTATTAAATCTACTTTGACTACAAAAAATATTGATACTTCAAGACATTATCTGTCTCCCCAATACCAGGTATATAGGTACAATCTAGATTCCTTTTAACAAAGTACTATGCAATTTTGTTATCATTAATATTGACTCTCGCTGTATTTTGAAATCTTTTCTAATATTGCCTGCATTCCATATGAAACTGTTGCATTAAATGCTCCCAAAATAAGGGCAACATTGCACAAGAGAGCATCTAGGACCCCGACCGCAAGGGTCTCTGCGCTTTGCGCAGGCCCTTTCAGGTTTACTTGGAGTCTCATCTGGCCCTTCAAATAAAAAGTTTGAGAACCCCTGATCTATATAGACATACATTACATCATGAAACTCACTCAATATCCACTATTCCTTTCTCTGCAATTGAATGAACCATGCGGAATATCAATCGAATGAAGAATTTCAGACAACCTATCCACGTAGCCTACCTATCCAACTCATCCTTTTTTTGCTAAATTCCAATTATAATTCTGATTCCAATTATCATTCACAAAATGATCAATCAGTGATTTGTAGTTATTACCTTTGCTTCTGAAAGCGAAATCAAAATCACAAGATTGACCCTGCGTATAAATATGATAATCCGCAAAAAAAGTATTAATACAAAGCATCGTTTGGAAAGTGTCTCTGGTGACATCAGAATTAAAATCCCTCCAAAACCAGGATCTACCGAAATCATAAAGATAGCTATATCATTTTAGCACTATTATACTCTACTGAATTAGCATTCTGACATTTGTCATCGGTGCACAACAATATCCGTTTCTCATCCTCGAACATGTCAAAGGTAATAGGTAATTATAATTGCACTTGTATACCGTGTTTAGACACACGACTCGGCTCGAGTATTGAATCATCAATGCAATCAGGAACGAACGCTGCGAAGAGGGCAACTGTGATCGCGTTTATACTGAAACAAAAAAAGCGAATTCGACACGACCCACGGATCACCAACGGAAGTAGAATAGACGTCACAAATGCGGGAAATATACTGTGTTTTACTTAGGTCATGCAGGTTCGATACAGTTTTCTGTTTACACACGAAAAAATAGGCGAGTCTGACTCGGCTCGGGGTTGAAACCTACGATTTTGGCGGATTAAAAATCCGTGTTCGACACGGCTCGCAAATCACACTGATCGCGTTTACACAGCATAAAATCGCCGTGTTGAGCACGACTCTGGTGTCGAACCCCCGAGCCAGGTCACTGTGTAAAAACGGTATAAGTCTCTTTGTATCCAAATCAACTTTTGGCGGGCTCAACTTTTACATATAAAGGGGAAGTCCACCCTGAAGAAAAGTTTGTGGTAAAATAGCCAATAATAATAATAATAATAATGATAAAACATTGGTGAAGGTTTGAGAAAAATTCATTATAATTAAAGAAAGTTATTAGAATTCAATGTTTTGGATTTGTTACGTCATAGTAGAGCAGCTGCCCCATATGTTATGTAATATAAAATGCATAAATTTCATTTTCTTGTTCATTTTGTGAAGACTTATTTTTGTTTTCTTTTTAGGAACGGGTGTGAAATGATTGTCTATTGTCTTCATGTAATAAAGGTACGTTAAAACCATTTCCAACTTTCTGAAAAATGACATTTCATTGATATTTCACCATACGATATCATTGATCATTGTTCTTTTCTACAAGTCCACCATCTAGAGTGTTCTGGGGCCCGTTGCAGAAAGAGTTGCGTTTAAACACAAGTAAAAAAAATCAATCGCAAGTCCAAAATGCGCGCTGTTGATTGGTTGAAAATGAAGTTGCGCATGATTTTTAAAGATGCGTTTGATTGCAACTCTTTCTGCAACGGGCCCCTGATGTGTAATTTTATCTAATATTGTGTGTTATTGTGCAAATGCGGCAAAACATGACTTGAATAGGCTAAATTAGCCCAGAAAATAGTACGACGCTTTAGGGTTAGACTTACAATCTCTTGATGATCTCTACCTAGAGAGAGTCGCTTCTAATGCATATTATGCAGAACCCTTACCCCATCCACCCACTTTACGATAATTTTACTTCAGCTATTCAGGCTTTCGTGTAGGCTACACTATGCACACCGAAAACCCATTTGAGACAATCATTTGTCCCCAATTCTATTCATTCACTTCATATGAATTTCATGGTTCAGTTAAGCGATCACCCGTCAGCGCCGCCCAAACTCACAATTATCATAACGTTACGCCTATGGGAAAAATCGTGTATTAGTCGCTTACTATTGCGATAACATAATATCATGTATGCAAATCGCTTTGGCAGAACCAGATCTAAAATTCCCAACATTTTCTCATCCCCATAATATATTTTTTAATTAATTTTGAAATAACTGAATTTCGTCAATTTTCACATTTCTAAAGTCACATTTTGCTCTATTTCCCCCTTTTTGTGCACGATATGTGTGAAATAAGCCAGTTCGTAGTTCCTTTCTGCGCACGATCAAAAGATTCTGCGCATGATCAGAGGAAGGTCATTTGTACTAAAATGACATGGTGGTTTAAAATATAATGAGATAAGCATCAACTTTGATGTCTTGATTATTCATATATTCTTTTGAATTGTGTTTTTCATTTACATCCAAAAACGACAACAATGCGTCCACGAACGACTGGTATTTCACAGTTTGCCAAGTACATTGTGCAACATGCTATGATATGCATTCAAAGTAGGAATGCAACAAATACCTTCATAAAGTGTTCATTGGTGTGCTATTCTAGTCACCTGGTCTATTCAATTTCTTAATCCTGCTATGTAAGGCATGCTTACGTAATATCTTGCTTTGAAATCTGCCTATCATAATGAAAGAAATGAAAGGTCATTTGACCAAAATTGTCCCTGAAGTAACTACGAACTGGTCTATTCGCTTGTTTTTTTCACTTAGGGGGTTTTCATCTCAGTGTTACTTGAAAACGGTAGCAGACGAACCTTTGGTAGCACCGCCAAAATAAAGAGTCTTGCTTCAGTTTTTCTGATATAAGGGTCATTTGGATTGGATAAAAGTTCATCCTGTCATTTTTCACATCTAATCAGATGTTCCCTTAGAAGATTAGCCAAAACGGGAAGAAACCGCGGTCGCGATTACTACACACAAAACCTATAGCGTGTGAGCAACTAGTGCAGTGGCCTGGAAACAACTGTCATTTTAACGGTTAGCAAACGCCACTTTTGATCTCTTCATTTTTTAATTTGAATATTACAGACATGAAAAATAACATCTGTAAAACGAACAGTATAAATTAATATCGCATTTAAATAACGTGCACTTCGTTTATTTGGAAGTATTCACACCCCTTCACACGTATTAGTTTTGTTTTTGTGCCGTGGCCTGTGCAGCTGAAAGGTCAGTAGACTGTACCAACGGCAAATAGGGGTGTTGAGTACTCGTCTATGCCTATTATTGCCATTGTTGTAAGTTGTTATATTTCTTCTATGCCCCCAGGAGGGGCCGTCAAAGAAATAAAATCATTGTCATTGTCATTGACCAATCAGCGTTCAGCGTTCAGCACTTACGAAGTTACGGTGCGTGTGAAAGAATGTGAGGAATGTGAAAGAATGTGTCTGTACTGTGACAGTGACACTCCATGCACTGGATTGTCCCGTACATAATCAGTATTGTTTACACAGGGCATAACACCCCCTTTTTGTTATAATGGAAGCGTCTGCCCAACTCTTCGCCTTTGCTCGCTCTGCGTGTTCATCCGCCCTTATGCGCGCATATCAGCTGTGCGCACAGTTGGAAACCGTGTATTTTAAGGTGATGTTAGCTGGACAAATTGGGCGAAACAATTTCATATGAACGCTCATGTCCGAAGGTCCCTGTCCACCCGTAATCAATACCCTACTCTTTTTAATTGATTGTTTGATAATCACAATAGATATTTTTACTATACATATATATTAATTAGAGGTTCTCTTTCGCAAACAGCCACACCACACTACTCTCAACTACAATTACAATTGCACATGCATACCAGCTATCGGCCCTTTACTAATCTTTTGCCGATAACTATATAACCAAATATAATTATTTCAAAATATGAATAATTCTTAAATCAGACATTAACTTTGAATTCTTATTCATATACTTTCGTATTGTACATTTTGCTTGAATCATGGATTATTTCCTTATGTTGACATGTTATCACCATTTTTTGTTTTGTTCTGTGTATTAACATTGTACATTTTATCAAAATGTGTGTAAACCAGTGGAAGAAACATTTCCTTAATGGGCAATAAGTTATTCTATTCAATTTAATTCATATATAGGAAAGCTGTGAAGTCACAAATCAAGTAATTAAAATTGTAATAACTTTTTTTATTCTTTAATGGATTTTTTTCAAACCTTCGGCAATATTTTTTCTGCTATTTTTACAATCATCTTTATGTCAGGGTGAACTTGAAAAAAAAATGGGGCAATTTGAATTCATTTTCTGCCCACTGTGTGACGGTTAGGAAGAAAATGGATCCTACAAGTCAGCATTCCAGCGCCTCTCAGTGTGGTTGAACATATTTCGCGAAAATACACACAAATACATGTGACAATGGAGGGAGCGGATGGCCTGTCGATAACTTATAAGCCCCTATAGTTTCCAATAGGTAGAAATTCTATTTTATTTGGTCGACAAAAAATAAAGAAATGTGCCTACCTTAATCAAATTCCATTTCTGCTTCCCATAATTAGACATGATGCATTCCGCTAGACGCCAAAGACCTCAAATGCTTTAGCTCGTTGTGTTGATGAAAAAGGTCACTCATATCAAATAAGAAGGGAGCTGCAAATTTGTTTGATGAATTATGATATTAGATGGGAGAAAAAAATTGATATAATGGGAACGGAGAGAGACGAAATTAACGGGAGGTTTGAATGTAAAAAAAAAACAGAAGAGGGCGCTCATGAAGGTCAGCCGCAGGCTGTGTTGAGGTCGCTGATCAGCTACCCATTTCGTAGTTGAATCCCGGGTTTCACCTTAAACAAATTGCAATTGGATTTACTTCACCGCAACGCATTTTCATAAGTTCTCAAAATGATTCAGTAAAAGACCAGCGAAATCCAAGAGGCGGAAAGACAGACCAGAGTTAAAAGACAAGAGGCAGAACTCCGAAACTGTCATCTTGACGAACTTGCATTTAATGTCTATTGGAAGCAGTACAAACACTTTTGGCGTATATGTATCAAAAGTGGCATAATCAGTCAAAAGAATTGAGGGCCAGATATGGAGTATTTGGGCCATGAATAAATTCCGACGTGCACATGTTTCTAACGCACAATCTTATTAATACACAGTTGCACGCGCCCTCTATTAAAGCACGATTTGACCAATGCGGTGATGCCTTTTATACCGCACGCAACTTGAATTTAAGTGCGACTCCAATTAAGTTACACTTAAATATTTGTGACTAATTCCTGTATGAAACTATTTCTAGCCAATAAACGTTCGTAATCATGCAATTATAACTCTAAGAACGATTCACCAATCAAAATTTGTAAATTTTCAGATAAAAAGCTTATCAGCCTATAGCGAACTTCAACAGGCTTACTATATACCTCAGTAGATCTTTGAAATCATAACAAAGGTGCCAAGTTTTTTTTACTCGCACGGTTCTACATATTAACAACAAATATTAAATGGTAGTAAATTGATTGACAATTTTGTAAAATTATTGCCTGAAAAATCTGTATAGCAATATTATTGAATGTACACTCTTGAATATAAATGGAAATACACATATGTTTGTAACTGATAATGAATGACATGAAATCATTCTTTCAGTATGAAAAGTGTTTAATCATTGTACATCCAGAGCAAAGAAACAATTAATCATACATGTAGTGCAGACAAAACAATTTCAAATGGCATATTCCAGAAAAGGTTTCTTTTTTTAATCAACCAAGTGAAATTTTCCTAGCAATAAAGATATTACATTTTATCATGTGGTTCTGCAAGCGCTCATAAACCAATCTTTGGATTTTTTTTCTTTCAATCTTTATTGATAAAAATATAAATCACAATATATTTGAGTCAAACAAATCAACAAGCTATTTACATGATTAAACAGAGCAGCACTTAAGTAGGTATATAAAGCTTGTAAAGAGAGATTAGATATCAAATCTCCATTTTCTAGACGTACAGGTAATTCACCATTTTTCTTCGCCAAAAAAATATTCAATATCGCTAATTTCAACAAAAAAGCGTGCGGAAAATCTTAAAGGAATCAAAGTATAACTTTAGTTACGACACTTGGGACAGTTCGTCTTGTCATTTTATTTTGAACAAAGAGAAGGTATTAAAAAATCAAAAAAACAAAAACGAATGGGAAGAGAAACTAAAAGCAACCAATCCATCGATATCAGATTCATTGACCCGATCACAATGCAGGATCAAGTACCTCCTTAAAGACCAAACCGGGATGACAGTTAGTTTACCCACTGGTTCTGGAAATATACAGATTCAGTAACGTAGTCAGAGCCTGAAATCAGGCAATTGCTGAAGACAGGTATCAAACTCATCGTTCATTCTATAAAACCATGCACCACCTTCTGAATCTTTATAGGCCAAGTATAGGTCAAAGCCACTGGTATCCCTTATTGTTCCCAAAACGACATCAGGGGTCCGTCGCAGAAAGAGTTGCGTTTAAACGCAAGTCAAAAAATCAACCGCAATTAGTCTCAATGCTCGTTATTGATTGGTTGAAAAACAAGGTGCGATTGATTGCAACTCTTTCTGCAACGGGCCCCTGATCATTATGATCGAGTCGATGTTGGACTCTTTGATGTAAATCAATCACTTAGTTTGATTAGATGACTATTTTAAAGGCTATTAATCTCATACTTGTACACTGTAAAAAATGAAATTTAAACCAGAAAATTAGCACTCATAGTGCAGTCACTATACAAGCTCAGTAAGTGCTAAAGTAGCACATCATATTTTACAGCGTACACGCTCTATCACAGTGGTGTTTATGTAGTCAACTGAATATTAATGTAATGTTATATGTAGAATAATTCAAAATTCTTTATTTGATTAATCCTGTAGTGGATGAAAAGAGGAATATTATGTGAATTATACAAATTAGCCTTGTACATAAAAATACCTATCTTGGATTCCTTAGAATAAATCATGAGAATCGTGAATGAGCACGACATGAAGATTTCAAGCAGTTATACAAAAATATTGATTTTGCTTATTTCATTTATCTTTAATTCAAGGTAATACACTGCTTTAAGGACGTTCCACAGTTATGTTTGTGCACATTATGATCTGCGCATAATTTACACTCTGCGCGCTGACGTCACGATGGATGAACAGGTGATTAATTAGCTGCGGGTATGAGCTGATTTTTCTCATCTTCTGCACTTTAACTGCAGATCCAATGCGTTATTTCATGAATATAAAAAATGGAATTATCCCATGGACCATTCAAAAAAATATTCTCTACAATTTCAAAATACTTTACTCTGCAGTGCTGCCAAGAATCACGAATATTAGCCCGAGTTTGAATAAATGGTAGAGTGGTTTTGATTTTTTTCTTCACATAGATACTAAGCATTCGGCGCATTTTTGGTGTTTTAAAAAGCACATTTGCCCTTATAAAAATGGTGATAGTTTAAAAACAAGCACATGAACCCCTATTTTTTTATGTTTGTACCTCTTAGGTATACCTTCCTCTACAACTCTGCAAATTTTTGTGAAAATGACATGGATTTTGAATAAAGTGCAGCATTTATTGTACGTTTGTAGTTTGTTACTGAAATTTTACATTTTTTAGATTGGGATTTTGTTATCTTTTACGCCATTTTTAAGAACTGACAGTGCTGTTAAACTTAAAATTGCAAACAAATAGCACTATAAATATATTCTCCATTCTAACGATACAATTATTAACTCTCTTGCGAAATTTGATGACTTTTTCATGTATATTGACTGAGTAATAGAGGTTTAAACTCATTGTAGTAATCTTGGGCGGTCTAAAAATGCCAAATTCTTTTGAATGCGCAATTCTTAAAAACATCAATTTGGGTGAACTTTGAAGCTCTATAGCAAAAAATCAAGCACATGGACCTATGTTAATTTTTGCATATTTCGAATATTAAGGTTCTAAAGTATCTATGTGCAAAGTTTGGTGAAAATGACATGGATTTCACTTTAACTGTGGAACGTCCTTAAACCTGAGGAAAACGCTTCATGTTATCAAACTTGTCCTGAACGTATTTCCCCCCAATGTACCTGTTAATGAGATTGAAGTCTATAAGAAAAGAATGGAGTTTAAACGGGTTTTATTCAGTCAGTCATGGACTACACTACACAAATACTTCTAGAAGAATGATAAGGATATGATTTCTCAGTCTCACTTCATTACGCTGCTGAAAACCTGAGGAAAACGCTACATGTTATCAAACTTTTCCTGAACGCATTTTTTTCAATGTACATATATACTAGTAATGAGATTGAAGTCTATAAGAAAAGAATGGTGTTAAAACGGGTTTTGTTCAGTAATAGACTATACAGTGCGTATCAAAAAAAGTTTACACTTAGACAAAAATCCTGTAAAATTATATATTTGTAATATCCTGAAGATTTTTCCACATTTTAACATTAGTACAGATCCA
Organism: Lytechinus pictus; assembly: GCF_037042905.1. Lineage (NCBI taxonomy): Eukaryota > Metazoa > Echinodermata > Echinoidea > Temnopleuroida > Toxopneustidae > Lytechinus > Lytechinus pictus. The sequence goes on from NC_087261.1 coordinate 5,844,470, forward strand.
TTTAAGCAAATGACGATATACTGTTGAAAAATGTTTCCGTTTCAGTGAGCACCACTTACTTTTGAAAAGTTAGTGAAAAATGATTTGCGCAGAACTTTGAAATAGCTTTGCGAATAAAAGTAGACCTTAATCATGAAGAACACGTGGAATTTAGCTAGTAAAATTGATTTGAAGATATCTTTTACATTTTTTAACTTGTTTCCTTGCCCAAAACACTTCGAAGAGTGCATTGCGCCTCACCACTCTCCCCCACACACCGAGGCAATCGTGACGATATTTGCTTTACACTGAGCTGTGATTTACATGACATTGCTTAGGCTTGATTTTCATTTTGTTAATCATTGTCAAACTTGGGAAAAGTGTAGAGAAACAATAATTTAATGAAAAATGAAATGTAAACACACTTTATATGATAAAAACTTAGTGAAAGAATGCTGGAGATGTCTGATATAAACTTTTGTTCAGATTCAGTTATGTCCTCAGATCCAGCTGGCACAAAAAGGGTAAAGTTTGTGCTTACTAAGTGTTGAAATTTCAATTTGGGTGGCAAAATTGTTACAAAATGCTTGAATATATCCATTTTATTTCAATTGACTGAAAGTGCAAGGGAAATGTATGAGAAATGTTTCGCAGGGTAAGTTTGATTTCCCCTTGACGAATCGTGGAAACGAGCATTTCTGCGAGCTTTACAAAAATGGACAATGCTCACTTAAGTGTAATATTCTGTCAAAACTTTTACTTTCATTGGATAGATGTGACCCAAACCCAGGATTTTATGTGAAAAAATTATCCACATGTTGGGTATTTTTTAATTCCCAGGGCTTTTTAAAAGCGTAAACTTTTTTTTTGATACTCACTGTATACTACGTGAATACTTCTAGAAGAATAATGATATGATTGCGGTGCCGGGTAAAAATGGCAGAGGTAAAAATGGCAAAGGTAAACATGACAGAGGTAAAAATGGCAGAGGTAATAATGGCAGATGTAATAATGGCAGAGGTAAAAATGGCAGAGGTAAAAATGGCAGAGGTAATAATGGCAGAGGTAAATATGGCAGAGGTAAATATGGCAGAGGTAAAAGTGGCAGAGGTAAAAATAGCAGAGGTAATAATAGCAGAGGTAAAAATGACAGAGGTATAAATGGTCAGTCTTAAACCCCCATGCCAAAAAATCAAAAAATCCCCTCCATGCTTACATTAAATAAGAAAAATTCTGAGAAGAAAATTGGAATTATAATGTTTGACTAATGGAAAGCGTAACATTATAAATGATACTGTATCTTCTGCACCAAATTGATAACACTTGAGCTGGTATTTCTTATTTTTTCCTGGACTTACATCATGCACTGCCTTCTCATGTCAATCGCTCTTCTAATATTCAAATTTGAAGCACACTGGATCCAAAGTATTATACTTAATTCATTACAGGGGAAATTCACACTGACATAAAGTTTATTGTAAAAATAGCAAAAAAAGATTGAAATGATATTGGTGGGGGTTTTAGGGAATCCATCAAAAATTTAGAAATGTATTAGAATTTTACGTTTTAACGGTGACGCCATTTCCGAGCAGTTTTACCCACATATGGTATAATTAAAAAAAATGAAATTTCATTTTCTTTAAAAAATTAAAATGTTTTTTATTGTACCTTAAGTATATCAACATACAAATCCTTTCACATCCGCTCCTGAAAGATTTTTTTTGGCAATCATGAACCACTGATTAAAAAATTGAAAAGTATATATTTTGGTGCATAAAAATATGGGGCAGCTGCTAATATATGACGTCACATATCAAAAACTCAAACTTCTAATAACTTTCTTAATCTTTGATGGACTTTCCGCAAACCACCAATATACTTTTCTGCTAGTTTTACAGTAAATCATTTTTCAGGGTGAATTTCCACTTAAAAATAGGTCGATAGAATCGTACCTAAGAACACCTATAAATTTAAATCACTGATTCGCTACACATTTCAAAATTCATGCGGTAAGTTTAGGAACCTGACATCCACTTGGACTAGGTGCAATGAGGTATTGCTCTGAAAAACTGAACACTATTTGCTATTATTATATCATTAACATTAACTACATGCGTATCATATCAATATCTATTCGGATCCATTATGTTAAAATATCAGCATTTCTTTGGTCCAATGATAGTCACCGTCGCCTGGTTATGCGCATATTAATGAGAACATACAGGTGTTGTAACAATAGCAATTTCCATGACTACCAAGGCGTATCTGATCCCAAAGACGGAACAGTTTCCCGGTCTTGTTTTCTTTGGCTGATACCCTGTTTCAGCATGTGCCTTTCAGTCAACATGCTTAATATTTGGAGCAGCAAACTTGAGAAGCAGACGATTTTTATGATATAAAATATGATATTATTCAATCCGCTAACTATCGCTCACGAATAAGGACCTCAATAACATTGAGAGATACACGATCTATACATGTTATGTACCACGTATTTCTGGAATATTATGGAGAAACTTGGGAAAATTAAATTTTAAATGGTAAACAATTAATCACAATATTGCCTCTATATTAAAATATGCAGACATTTCCCCACACAAAACACATGGAACTAAGATTACCACAGGTAAACAAGAACTGCACATCAATTTTCCATGATTTAAAGATAAATGCCAGTTGTGGTGAAAATTTCAAAATGAGTTCGTACAGAATCCAATGAAATGAAGTGTCTGTTTGTATAAATAAAATACTTGTGCCAAAGGATTTTGGAAGAAATTGTGTAATTGCTGAGAAATTAGCAAATAAGCACGGGATTCGGGTCAAGCGTCGGGCCGACATTCAAAGCAATAATAATATACTGTCCCACGTGCGCTTATCTGTGTTCGTGATCTTGAGTGTGAACATTTTTCAGCGTGGATTTCAAGATTTCACAAAGTTCAGTTTATGTAACTGTACCAGATCTCGATCTTCGATGATATAGTGACAATTAAGCCTGGTTTTATTGACTCTCTCGTGAAATCAGTGTTTACTGCAACTACTTTCATTTATCTTTAAGAGAATTGTTATCTATTGCGCAGAACTGCTTCAGTCCCTTCTGACGGTGACGATCATAGGACCAAAGAAGACTAGACTTTTATGAAGATAATCTTATTCTGATGACAATTACAGTCACCTGTTTGTGTGTGGGGTGCGTGTGGGTGTGGGTGTGTGTGTGGTTGTATATGTGTGTATTATTATTATCATTATTTTATGTTATTTTGTGTTTTGGGGGTGATATCCACTTGATCTAGCAGTATCAGTTGGTCAAACTCTCTGATCGTCTATTATGAGCTAAACACATTTGCTCTAGTAACAGTTCTTACTTCCACTTGGTCTAATGTATAGGACTAGATCGAATTCTTGCTTGGTCTCATGACCACTCGGTATAATTGCCGAATCGTCGAGTAGCCAAATGGTCTAATCGCCTTTTCGTCTAAATCCCATATAAATCTTAGACCAAATAGAAATTAGACCAAATGTAAATTAGACGGAATGGTCAATAGGCATAATGACAATTAGACCAAAAGGTAAACTGGTTGTAGACGAAATGGAATTAGACCAGGATGAGGCTAAACGGCCATTAGTCAAATCAGGTTTAGACCAACTGATAATTTACTTTTAGGGAGGCTAATATAGAGAACAGCAGCAGAGCCAGTGGAAATTCGGTTTTTAACCACTTGGTCTAACAACAGTTGGACTAATTTTCCGTTTGTCTAATAACACATGGGCTCTACCCATTTGGTTTACTAATGATTTGGTCTAATTTGCAATTGGTCTAATATATACCTGGTCTAATTCTCATTTGGTCAAATGAGGGTAACTAAAAATGATTGCAGAGCCTTTGTAAGCGTTACGCCTTCAGCCCCGAGACGTCTCCTGAATGCAAAATACGTCCCATATACGTCTCTGCGACGGAAACGAAAAGTATCGTATTCGTGACGGAAAAAAAGTATTTGAGATGTCTCTGGGACAGATTTCAAATCGTTTAAAAACCGTTTAAAAGTGGTCCAAAATCCGTCTCAAACGTGAGATACCACCATCAATTTAATTAATTAACACACATACACACACCTTCACACCAAGAGAAACATACACAGTTCCTTACGAACTCTACATGACCTAGTTTTTTTTTTATGTGTGTGTGTGTGTGTGTTCATGGAGACAACAAGTAAGATAAGTATGAAGTGAAATGGGGCGACAATCTATGGTGTCCCCTCCTCCACAAATTGTCGCCTAAATTAGGCGACAATTTGTGCAGGGGTGACAATTTGTGGTGTCAGTTTTTGCACGAGTTATCATCCAATTGTCAGGGGTGGCAATTTGTGGTGCAACAAACGCTTACAAATAACATGCATGGCAGCATTTAGACATCAGGCATCAATAATTTTATAATGAAAGTCATTCAGTTCCCCACTGTGCCTTTTAGTCACGGAGATATCAAAATTTTGACATGACCGTGACGTTTGGTATATATGCATTTGGGGGGTCAAATTGGTAGTCTAGGGTGTCTTCTTCAAGAATCCGAATGCTACCACCTGGGTAATCTGCAGGCACACTCTAAAATATTGGGTATAAATGCTACATGAGGGTAATTATGTGTCCAACCAACATTGGGCATTTTTATTTATCCAGTGTGATGAAAATTTTGCCCATTCTAAAGTAATTGCTGCCTTTTTTTTAAACTTACAGGACAATATGCTCCCCGCATTGGGAAAATATTGCCCCAAATTAGACACATGAATACCATCGTGCTGGTAAAAATATAACCCAATATTTGTTATACCCCTGTATACAAACAAGGCAAAAGCGATTTTGTGTCTCGCCCACCTCGGTATAATTGCCGAATCGTCGAGTAGCCAAATGGTCTAATCGCCTTTTCGTCTAAATCCCATATAAATCCTAAGCCCCAAATCCCAAATAATATAAATCTTAGACCAAATAGAAATTAGACCAAATGGAAATTAAACGGAATGGTAAATTGGCATAATGACAATTAGACCAAAAGTTTAACTGGTTGTAGACGAAATGGAATTAAACCATGTTTACGATGAGGCTAAACGGCCATTAGTCAAATCAGGTTTAGACCAACTGATAATTTACCTTTAGGGGAGGCTAATATAGAGAAAAGCAGCAGAGCCAGTGGAAAATTCGGTTTTTACCCACTTGGTCTAACAGTTGGACTAATTCTCCGTTTGTCTAATAACACATGGGCTCAACCCATTTGGTTTACTAATAATTTGGTCTAATTTGCAATTGGTCTAATATATACCTGGTCTAATTCTCATTTGGTCAAATGAGGGTAACAAAAAATGGTTGCAGAGCCTTTGTAAGCGTTACACATTCAGCCCCGAGACGTCTCCTGAATCCAAAATACGTCCCATATACGTCTCTGCGACGGAAACGAAAAGTATCGTATTCGTGACGGAAAAAGAAGTATTGGAGACGTCTCTGGGACAGATTTCATATCGTTTAAAAACCGTTTAAAAGTGGTCCAAAATCCGTCTCAAACGTGAGATACCACCATCAATTTCACTCAAAGTGTTGTTAATTAACACACACTTTCACACCAAAAGAAACATACACAGTTTCTTACGAACTCTACATGACCTAGTTTTTTTTGTACGTGTGTGTGTGTGTGTTCATGGAGACAATTAAGTTAAGTATGAAGTGAAATGGGGCGACAATCTATGGTGTCCCCTCCTCCACAAATTGTCGCCTAAATTAGGCAACAATTTGTGCAGGGGTGACAATTTGTGGTGTCAGTTTTTGCACAAGTTATCATCCAATTGTCAGGGGTAGCAATTTGTGGTGCAACAAACGCTTACAAATAACATGCATGGCAGCATTTAGACGTCAGGCATCAATAGTTTTATAATGAAAGTCATTCAGTTCCCCACTGTGCCTTTTAGTCACGGAGATATCAAAATTTTGACATGACCGTGACGTTTGGTATATATGCATTTGGGGAGTCAAATTGGTAGTATAGGGTGTCTTCTTCAAGAATCCGAATGCTACCACCTGGGTAATCTGCAGGTACAGACCCCGATATACCCCTGGGCACCGTTTTACAAAGGGTTACGATTGATCCAATCAATCGTAACTCTATGGAAATCCAACAGTGTCACATTTTCTTCTACAGGAAATTTGCAAAATGTCCTAAGTAAACAAAGGAGAACACACCAAATTGTCAAGAAATCAATGAATTTAGGGATATTAATTCATATCTAAAAAAAAATTGAACAAACATGCATTTTTTTATGATGACTTTGCTGGCTTTCCATAGTTGCGATTGATCGGATCAATCGCAACTTTTTGTAAGACGGGCCCCTGGTATACCTAAAATATACATACAAACCAAAGATTCAGAGAGTGCATATAAAATAGATTAGACAAGACGGAAAATTAATAAAAGGAAAGCAACAAAAAATCAAAGACAGTGTACAAAGGAGGACAAGTCAGGACAAAACAGGACAGAAAAAACATACACACTTCACAAAAACACTACAGAAAACAAAACAAAAGACCAGAACAAAACAAACAAGAAAACTGCACATTAGAAATTAAGGGAGAAGAGGGGAAGAGAGAATAAGAAAGAGAAAAAGAGGAGAAAGCTGCTTATTAGTAGAGAAGTTGGAGATCTATGGTTTATATTTGTGGAGATGAGTTTACTTTAACCTATTACTGAAAATACAATGTGTCGGTTTATAGGTTATAGTCATACTGGGGCACATAAAAGTAACAGAATTATGATTCTGAATATCTCATATTTTGAAAAAAAGCATAATATTATATGCATTTATTGATGAAAAGTAAAGCTGATAGCTGACAGGTGCCACCCTATAAGGCCTTTTTATTGATATCATAAGCCACGTCCACGTTTTCACATTAATCCGAATTATGACTTTTCTGTGTAAGGCTTATTTGTGGTTGTACAAAAAATACACGTATCAGACCAATAGTTAAGAAACTTACATTGGAATGGTTTCCAATACGGCATAGATTGGCATTCAAAATCTTACTAATTGTTTGCAAACCAATTCTTGGTCAAGCTCCCGACTACATTACAGGTCTTTTTGTTAAGTTATAAATCAATTTATCATCATGGTCATGGTGACAATATGCGTAGTTTAATGGATTTTCTGTTTTTTACAGATCCCATCCTTCAAAACAGAAGTAACGCTAGGTGATCGAGCATAAATTTGCTTGTGTAGCCCCAAGCTCTGGAATAGCTAAGCCCTGGAAGTTAGGAAAGCACCATCTATAAAACAACTTTGAATTAAAACTCACGACACATCAACAAACATTTTATGAGTCGTATAGTGCAGTATAGGCTTACTTTAGTGAATATTTTCTGCACTCTATAAATCTGTACTGTTAATCATTATTATCACAATTAGTATTATTATTATTGTTGTTATTGTTATTATTATCATCATTATTATTATCATCAAACACGCAAACCTGTAAAGAATGGAGGCACGCCAGATCGTTGGGCTAATTGGTCCGAGTAATCTTCATCCAAGAGCACCCATGTAATGTATTTGATTTTGTTTATACAACATAGCCCCAAGCTCTGGAATAGCTAAGCCCTGGAAGTTAGGAAAGCACCATCTATAAAACAACTTTGAATTAAAACTCACAACACATCAACAAACATTTTATGAGTCGTATAGTGCAGTATAGGCTTACTTTAGTGAATATTTTCTGCACTCTATAAATCTGTACTGTTAATCATTATTATCACAATTAGTATTATTATTATTGTTGTTATTGTTATTATTATCATCATTATTATTATCATCAAACACGCAAACCTGTAAAGAATGGAGGCACGCCAGATCGTTGGGCTAATTGGTCCGAGTAATCTTCATCCAAGAGCACCCATGTAATGTATTTGATTTTGTTTATACAACATAGCCCCAAGCTCTGGAATAGCTAAGCCCTGGAAGTTAGGAAAGCACCATCTATAAAACAACTTTGAATTAAAACTCACAACACATCAACAAACATTTTATGAGTCGTATAGTGCAGTATAGGCTTACTTTAGTGAATATTTTCTGCACTCTATAAATCTGTACTGTTAATCATTATTATCACAATTAGTATTATTATTATTGTTGTTATTGTTATTATTATCATCATTATTATTATCATCAAACACGCAAACCTGTAAAGAATGGAGGCACGCCAGATCGTTGGGCTAATTGGTCCGAGTAATCTTCATCCAAGAGCACCCATGTAATGTATTTGATTTTGTTTATACAACATAGCCCCAAGCTCTGGAATAGCTAAGCCCTGGAAGTTAGGAAAGCACCATCTATAAAACAACTTTGAATTAAAACTCACAACACATCAACAAACATTTTATGAGTCGTATAGTGCAGTATAGGCTTACTTTAGTGAATATTTTCTGCACTCTATAAATCTGTACTGTTAATCATTATTATCACAATTAGTATTATTATTATTGTTGTTATTGTTATTATTATCATCATTATTATTATCATCAAACACGCAAACCTGTAAAGAATGGAGGCACGCCAGATCGTTGGGCTAATTGGTCCGAGTAATCTTCATCCAAGAGCACCCATGTAATGTATTTGATTTTGTTTATACAACATAGTCATATTGTATTAACATTTGGATGTGTACCATTCGGTACATATTGGCCCTTTATGTTTACCCCCACCCCCAATAAAATAAAAAGAAAATGATTAGAATTCAATATATTTATCATAATTGGTAAACTAATAAGAAAAATGACATATCCTCCCTCTATTTATGAAACAAGCTTTTTCATAATAGTACCATAACAAAATCAGTTTGAACACCAAAAAGGAATATTTCTTTGTATTCAGCTTATTTAATTGCAAAACATACTAAGGTAATTTTCTTTTATTTTATTTATTTTTTCATGCAGCAAAATTCATGTATATATGCAAACACAATCTGCTTGAATACAAGAAAGAATACTTTTCACTTTACAGGCAATATAATTTATAAAAAAAAAAACTATGAGATTTTTCTCTCTTTCATGTAGTAAATTAATGTACACTTGAGCTGAAATGTTCACAAATTATAATTCTATATTTATTTATTCTTTATTTAAACAACTTCAATTCTACTTGTGTAATGTGATCGACAGATCACTGACTACATGGTTAACTGGTCACAATGGAATTTCATTGCTAAATATCATATGATTCCTAAACAAATTTAAAAGTTATTTATTTATTTTTTTTTAAATAAAATTTCCTACTCTTGCTGTACTACTTGTCGTCCCAGGCACAATCTGAATTTGGTTTCTCTATTTTGCCGGAAATTACATGTAGGCACCATTATAAAAAATTCTTTATGCTACCTATTCACATTCATATTCTGGTTAAAATAAAATCATGAACTTTTCTTAATTTATGAATAATTAGGCAAGGGCTCTGCTAAAAGTTCAACTTAATGAGGAAATATCAGAGTATTAAGGTCTATATCAGATTGTGTCATGGTAGGGCTACCTTGCTTATTTTGAACTGCAGCATACCTTTAAATAAGTCGTGTCCTAATGCTTGTATTGTTCCTATTTAATACTATCTAGTATACTATCCAGTAGAGTATTTGAATCACTAATGAATTGCTAATATTGTGGAATTTAATTTGTGGACGCTCATGCACGTAAAGCCTATACCAACAATCTATGGAAAAGCCACAATGAGAAATCAGTGAATTCCAACCTGCCAATGATACGCGTCATCAATCTCAGTTTGAATGGAAATGAGTAAAAAAAATAAACATTTTGCGCATTGAACTTGAAAATGATTGAATACCCACCGCTGTACTTATTCATGAACACTTTGTGTTTACTTCATATCTACTCCAGATTGTGTATGGCTGTATGCTATACCATTTGTTTTCTCATTGTGGTTGGATCATGACAAACTATATATTGCATTCACATGTGATTGAAACGCCCGGTATTGTATGTGATTATGCACTGTAAAGTATACTAGTACGCTAAAACATGGCATTTTCTCCCTTCTTCCCAGCATGACTAACGATTAGATATACGGACAGATGTACTAGTCCGTAACTTCAATCTAACATTAATCATGCAACCACCGTAAATTCCGCTCCAAATTATTGTACAACAATACTGTGCTTTATAGCGTTTCGATGTTTTACATTGTTGTGATATGCAATTCTGTTTTCTATACTGGACCAATTAAATCAGGCAACCAACTAAATGAACGTGAATTCCACTCCAAATTGTTGTACAACAATACTATGCTTTAAAGCGTTTCAATGCTGATTTCCATTGTCTGATAGGCAATTCTGTTTTGCCTTATATTCGTTCAATAAGAAAGACGGACATCCTGTGATGCTTTATTCAATCATTTGCTTACCCAACTGTACAGGAAATGTAAACAAAAGATTACTAATGTCTTCTCAGTTTCTACTCAGTACTCCACGTGTTTTATAATCTCATTTAATCGATATTAGCAGAGAAACCGAGTTGTTAACAATCGCTTGTCTGGCCCCATGTTAAACAGCAACCGATTGCACACAATTCAATCCCTAACTTCATTCAATATGTCCTTTTAAACATGTCATTGTCAGATTCTTATGTACTGGAAGAACATTGGTAATCTTTGGTTCGTAATATTAACTGGCAAAAAAAAAAGATTAATCACTGCCATAAATTCACATAGATAATCTTAAATATCATTACAAGTGATGTATGGATTGTTTTATTTAAATTCATTGAGCTACAAAATACTTTTTTTTTTCAGTAACACATTCATCTACATGTGCAAAAATGAATTTATGAATCACGGATTTGTGAATGGATTTATGCATCATGTATACTTACCTGAAATGATTTTCCTTTATACCTGATCCCGGTTATACACCGGTATAAAACAAACCTATAACCAAATTATATATATATTATATCATAAAGCCATATTTCATAACATAATGTACTTTTTTAAGTGTCTATCCGCTTACAGGAGAGAAGAAGCTGATACTTCTATTTATGGAGCACCCCCCCCCCCAAAAAAAAAAAAGAAGATATGTGACATGCTAATACCAAATACAGAACGATGGCTATAAGAAACCCTATTAATCTCACAATTACTTGCATTTGTTAACTAGTGTCCCATAACTACAAGTATAAATGTAATCAACAATTGGGATATTTACTTTATTCAAATTAGGGATAATACCTTGTTAAACAAACTTAGCCAGATCAGTACTAGCCATTTGATAAAGACATGCTCTGTATACCCTTTCACAAATCAGCAAGATTGCCATGAGATGTGAAACGCTTTCCATTCTTTCTGCTTATCAGAGTGGAGACACTTAATTTAGTAATTTAGCGTTCAGTGCTTTATGCAGGCTCCGGTATTCCATCCATGTGGAGATGTATTATAATACAAGCCCTACCAAGACTGTTCTTTGTATTTACAGTAACGATCATTTTTCGCTTTACAACTGTTTTAAGAGGCATAACCACATCAAATGTTTCATGTTCATAAGCGTTTCGAGCGTGTTCTCGTATTGTTACATGAGTCTCTAAACGAATACTAGCCAAAGAACTTCTCCACCAAATCCTCTTTGACCATGTTATATGCTTAATATGTATAGATTCTGAAACCAAACCTATACAAAAATAAAAATGCCTGGTAACTTTTTTTTTCCATATTCCAACAAAACACGGTACACATTGGCGGAGAGGATAGACTGTCGTAAACATAAATTTTATCATACTTATTTGAATTAATTCATTCGGCAGTGGCGGACCCTGACCCGGAGGAGACGGGGCATTGGAGGGGCACTGTATTGTTTGTGAACAATGCTGTGCCCCTCCGGTGCTTTGTCTCCTCCGGGTCGCGGTCCGCCACTGTCACTCGGTGCTTACAACCGTCCTTAACAATTTGTATTTCTAAGCTAAGTAGAGTTTTTTGTTTTTTGTTTTTTTTTCCTATCGCAAGTTACAGAAATCCACTTAAGGAGCATCTCAGTTGGACATGGTATTCTATCGTGCCCAAGCCGCTTGTTTTTCATGTCATGCATCATATCACTCCATGCAAGTATGTTCCCCTGTTATTACCCGTGCGCACACACATTCACTCCCGCACTCGCACAACCCGTCACAATCTACCAACCACAACATATACACATACACGCGTGCGCGCGCGCGCACTCACAAACACACACACTCACACACACCTACCCTCAGTTCACAACACAGTTCTTCATCCACAATACGGTTTCATTCAAAAAGTCTAAATGATACCCCGTGACGAAAGCATGCATGACCAAGACATGATAGACTCAGAAAGTAAATATTTCACAATAGAAGATTTTAATAATAAATTCAACGTTTCACCGAATGATTATGTTACTACAACCGAAACCAACACATCTTTTAACAGCATTGCTAGTGACCAAAATCATATTTTGTCTAGTCATTATCTAGGTTTTTTGCACATCAACGCTAGAAGTTTAAATAAATCATTTGATTCGATTGAATTACTCCTTTCCAATATTAACAATTACCCCTTCTCTATTATCGGTATATCAGAAACTTGGCTGCACAAAAACTCACCACCTCTATTTAACATTGATAATTATCAAATGATTCGTTCTGACCGTGAGCATGGTAAAGAGGGTGGCGTTGCCTTGTACACGCGCAATGATATACATCTTAAAGTAAGGGCAGATATACATATCCAAGGCACGGAGGATATTTTCATTGAAATTTTAAACAGTAAAAATAAAAACATAATCGTAGGTAATGTGTACAGACCCCCAAATGGTGACATTGATTTGTTTTTAGATAAGCTCGATCAATGTCTTAGTTTTATTTCTCGGGAAAATAAAGACATTTACATAATGGGAGATTATAACATTAATCTTATTAATACTGACAATAATTACACTCTAAAATTTATTAGCTCATTGCTTTCATACTCTTTCCACCCGCATATTAGTAATCCGACACGAATATCAAGTACGTCTAAAACCCTCATTGACAATATCATTTCAAATGTAACTAACAAAAACTTCATAAATGGCATAATTTATTCTGACATTTCGGACCATTTACCTATATTTGTTATTTCTAATCAAGCTAAAATTCAACAACATACAAATAAAAACAAAAAAGAAATGCACAGAAAAGAAACCCAACGCAACATCGATGCACTAAAAACTGATTTAGCTGAAGAAGATTGGAATGAAGTATTGAACGAAACTAACGCCGATGTTGCTTATGAAATATTTATTCAAAAACTCTTACATTATTATAACAAAAACATACCTCTTGTAAAAGATAAGGTCCTTAAAAAGAATAAACAACCATGGATCACAAAGGGCATTAAACGATCAATATCAACACGGAATAAACTCTATAAGCAAGCTCTAAAAACTCAATGTAAGGTAAAATTTGACAAATACAAAAAATATAGAAATAAATTGACATCCATTATTCGTCTATCTCGAAAACTGTACTATTCAAAAAATATAGAGGAAAACGCAAATAATGTTACTTTTTTATGGAAAACTGTCAACGATCTCTTAGGTAAGAAAAAACATGATATTGCAAATAGTTTTAATGTTGATGGTCAAGAAATTACTAACCCAGAAACAATTTCAAATGCATTCAATGATTATTTCACTAATGTAGGTCCCAATCTGGCCTCAAACATTCATGTAAATGATTCACATTTCACTAAATTCCTATCTCCAGCATGTGAAAACTCACTCTTTTTAAGACCAACTAATGAACTTGAAATAATTAGTATTGTTCAACAACTGAAATCTAGCAAGTCTTGTGGGCATGACGGAATTAGTGTTTATTTGCTTAAACAAATTATTTCATTACATTGCTCATCCACTATCCAATATATTTAATCTCTCTCTTTCAACAGGCAAATGCCCGGATTCCCTGAAACTCGCAAAAGTAATACCAATTTATAAAAAAGAAGATTCCTCCTTAATCAACAATTACAGGCCCATATCTTTACTACCATCAATATCTAAAATTATTGAAAAAATTATTTATAAACGACTCTTTACTTTTCTGAAAAACAATGATATTTTTATTCCTAATCAGTTCGGTTTTAGAGAAGGACACTCAACAGATTATGCCTTATTATATATGTACGACAAAATTATTGAAGCTTTCACCAGAAAGGAACATTCGATTAGAATTTACATGGATCTTTCGAAAGCTTTCGATACAATCGACCACAAAATATTAATTCATAAATTAAAGTCATATGGAATAAGGGGACAAGCACTATCCTGGTTTGAAGACTATTTACATAATCGACAACAATACGTACATTTCCAATCTCAAAACTCACAAAAACAAAATATCAAGTGCGGCGTACCAATTCTGGGATCAATTCTGGGACCCCTACTTTTTATTATCTATATTAATGATATCATAAATTCATCCCCAATTCTAAATTTCATAATTTTTGCCGACGATACCAGTATTTTCTATTCCCATGCTAATTTAGATACTCTAACTCATATTCTTAATTCAGAACTCTCTAAAATATCCCAATGGTTTAAAACAAACAAACTTTCACTTAACATAAGCAAAACCAATTTTATACACTTTCGAGAAGCTAATCCACACTTACCAGCTCCCAATTTATCAATTGACGGTTTACCTCTTACTGAAAAGCACTCTACCAAATTCTTGGGAGTAACAGTTGACTCCAATCTAACGTGGAATGAACACATACACAATGTACATGCATCTATATCAAGAAACATAGGAATAATTTACAAATTAAAAGACTTTCTTTCTGAAAAATCATTATTGGTTCTATACAACTCCCTAGTACTTTCACATATGATGTATTGCAATATTGTATGGGGTAACTGTAGTATAACGAAAATAAACTCTCTTCTACTTCTCCAAAAACGAGCAATTCGTAACGTTACTCATTCGCATTATATTTCCCACACAGAACCTCTATTTCAGCGTTTAAATGCACTTAAAATACAGGATATTCACACTCTACAAACAGGTATATTTATGTTTAGATACACTTACAATAATCTTCCATCATTATTCCAAAATATATTCAATTTAAATTCAAATATACATGCATATCCAACCCGCCACTCTTCTGATTATCATCTACACAACCCCAAACTTATTCTTGCTCAAAAATCAGTTCGCCATCATGGACCAGATACCTGGAATTCCTTACCACAATACTTAAAACAATGTCCCTCTCTTAACTCATTCAAATCATCCTTTAAAAAATTTATGACACGCAAGTACAATTCTGAATAATTTATGCATATATATAAAAAGAGTTCTACGGGTCTTGGTCAATTTTCAATTTTCTTGGTAAATTTTTAATTTCTATCTGATCTCATAAACTGTTACATCAGAAAATGAAAAAAGTTAAGTCATAGTATCAAACTTTTCTATCATTTCAAGCTGTATCCTGGAACCATTAAATAATTCCTAATTAATACTACCCCCACACCCTCATATACCGACACACATACACGCACACCCACTCTCAACACACACACACACTTATACATACACATACAATTTTAAATATACATTTGCACACGCGCACACGTTTGCACATGCACAAACACATGCAAATACGTCAAATGTGCACATAATATCAGGCATACAAGGTTCTTGCATGTAAATATAGTATTAATAATATCTGTTTATAATTAATTTAAGTCAATGCTTGATTTGTACTTCGTTCTTTTTTGTCTATTTCGCTAATACGTTTTGAGGCCGCTACCCTAGTCAAGCACTGCTTATGGTAGCGGTCTCCAGCATTTTTTTTTGTCTACTCAACAAAGTACAACTTATAATATTGCAAACTAATACTATCTATATACATTTTTGCAAATGAATGATTATTTGTATTTTTTTTGTAAAAAGAAATGTATCACTATTTTTTTCTTTATGTTGTACATTATGTTTGTTAATTATTTCTGTTGGAAAAATGCTGAAATAAAATCAAATAAAATCAAATCAAAAAATCATTATCATAATCATTATTTTCCGATAGATTTTAGGTACTCGATCTTTGCAAATGTGTGGTGAATACGATTAGAGACTGGATCCTTCAAATATACACACAAATGTATGTAACAGTGGAGGTAGGGTCGGTCCATCGATAACTTTGATATAAACCCTTTTAGATTCCACTGGTTAGAAACTCTATTGGATTTGGTCGACAAAAAATTTAGAAATGTGCTTAACTTAATTAAATTCAATTTATGTTTCCCATATTTAGACATGATGCTCCGCTTAAAGACATCCGCTTCTCTTGTCTGCTGTGTTGGTAGTGACGGTAACTCATATCATGCATATGGTAGGCCTATACAATGGGAGCTCCAAACTTGATTAATGAATGATATTAGATGGGAGAAAATTAATTTTGGAGCTCATGCATGTGAGCAGCTGTGTAGAGGTTGTTCATCATCTTTATAATTTAGGAAAATTACCAAAACCCCTGAATGACCTTTAAAAAAAGTGCAAAAGAATTTATTTTAGTGCAATGAATTGTAATGAATTTCTCAAAATGATGTACTGAAAGTCCCCAAAAATCGAAAGGTTACATTGAAAGACGTTTAATTGTCAGAAATCCAAATGGCTGCCATCTTGACAATTATACACGATTTGTTATGGGTAGTAGTAGCACAGACACTGACCTGATCATATTCATTTTCCAAATTACTGCTGAAGCATGACACTTTCACCATTGTCATAGGATTCATTTCGAAAATTAAGACATAGGTCAGCTTTGGACTCTGATTACCTCTAGAGGTCAATGACCTCAAAACGTAAGAATATTAATGCTTTGCGTCATTAGTTAATGGTGAAAATTGCTGTTTTATGTTCTTTTAAATTGTTATAATTTTAACAGGATATTGTTCACGTTTGATATAGAAATGTATTGTACTCATGACCTTCTGACAAGATATTTCTTTAGAATCAAGATTGCTTCTGATAGTGTCCCGTTAAAACAAATCTTCCTTGAGAGAGTGAAGTAATCGGTTGCAAAAGCACACGCTTCATTTTTTTGTTCACATAAGTCAGTGATATTATGTTTCTCAGGAAAAGATATGGAATTTTTTTTTTTTTCTTATACACCCATACAAAGGTGCAGTCTGATTTGATTTTTATTTCATTTTATTTATGCATTCACATAAGAATCAGAATTTCAAAATATGCAATATACAGAGGTAATATATAACAAAACGATAGTAATAGCCATAATATAGGCAGTGAAATTAATTATCAACAAGATGCATTAAAAATTTTAAAACATGATAATTTTTAAAGCAGTGCAGGAGACAGCCATCGCGAGCGTTTAAGCTTGATGTAATATATCTGAACGTTATGAAATATAGGCGAAGTGGGCAACAAAAGTCAATGAGTTACACCCCACCATCTCCCTAAATATATTGCAATAAACTAGGCCAATACAGTTTTAAATTACCTTATTAAGTTATTGCTGGTTGTATGACATAACAGCATAACAGAATGCTTAATAGAGATGAGACCAGCGGGTATTTTGCGTGCACATATGTTTTTTAAACAATTCAATTGTGGGCTAAGAATCGTTTTTCACTTCCCATTTTCAATGTCGGACTGACTTTGAAAAGGGTATCATGAATTAAAGTAGAACATCCACATGCAATTAAACATTCAATAGCAGTGCAATTCCATTATGACGTCGTGTTAGCCCTGGAATAGGGTCTATGATGAATTCGAACCCATTAGTATTATACATGCATTTGCCTAAGTCTACGTAAGGGAAGGCGGGGTAAGTTGAGCCATTTTTTTTGTTTGTTTGTTTTCATGTTAGAACTTATATGATTTCATAAATAAGTACCTTTTCTTAAAATTCAGTTCTTGGGAAACATTTTTGTTTACCTATATTATACACTGAAAGTTACAGTCACCTTTGGAAAAAAAAAGATGTCAAATGGCTCAACTTGCCCCACCCATGGGGTAAGTTGAGCCACGTTCTGGGGTAACTTGAGCCACAAGAACTATGTACAAACGGTATGGGACAAGGGCCAGCATGACAAGTGTTTATGTTGCTAATTCTCTATAAATACTAACATCCCCTAAAAGTAAAAAAAACTGTCTTGTGAGTTTCTTTCTGCTTTTATATATATATATATATATATATATATATACATATACTATTTCGACTGAAATTTGTAAAAAAAAATCCCCTCAGAAAAATTAGTTTTTATTTGAAAACAATGTGGTGGGGTTAGGGGTTATGCCATAGGTCATCAATATATGAAACAACCAAAGTGTGTGAAGCCTGACGCATTCATTATCTGCCTGGGGTGGTGGCTCAACTTACCCCGCCTTCCCCTACTGTATATACCAATACTAATTTTTTTTATTTGACATCGGTATAAAATTTGATTTGTCTCTAAATGTCTACTTTATCACTATAGCGTCGAAGATGCTGCTTGGTGTCATGGGGATTAATGTGTTGGGGGAACTAAACTAAAAGAAAGTTGTCATTGTGAAATTGTTATAAAGGTTAACGTTATTTATCACATATCTTCTTCTCAAAGATGACACTTGACATGATATACACTGTTTAAAAAAACCCTGATTTTACAGAAAATAAAAAGAATATTTTGCAGAAAGTAATAACAAAATCTTTCTGTAAATTCATAAAATAGGAATTTTTCTGCAATTTAAGAGAACAGGTCTGTTTAAAAGGGGAAATGGTGTTTTATTTAAGGAAATTTGTAAGGTTCCTTACACCAAATACCAATTTCCTGTAAGATTACGCAATCTGGTAAGATTACAGGTGTTCTCGAGACTCTGCTGCATGAATTTCTTTTATTTTAAGGATAAATTTTCTAACAGTGTACATTTTATACTATCAGGTGAATTGGTTTCATGTTGGCTATTTTCTTGTGATTTAGAGGACATCATTAGACCATACAGTCTTTATATTCGATAATGATGATACAATTTCAGTTTATATCCCCTCATCAAGATCAGTCCATATGATATTACTTCTATTATTTTAATGGAAGTTGGTTGTTAAGTAATGCAATACCCGCATAATGTATTTTATTAATAAAGATTGATATTCACAATGCCCACATCTTATTTGTTGTCGTTATGTGGATAATTAACTTTTATTGTTCTTTGAACAAACCAAAAGTCTGTGTAAGGGTATGGCTAAAGGACTATACAATACAAGTTTACATTGTGATAGCACTACAGTAATACAAATCATATGGCTTTAACCTTGCGTATGGCGATAACTTCAAAATGAATTTCTTTCTTTTCCAAATGTAAACCTTTATATTTACTCGGTGTGGATAATATTTGTTTCTTTCATAATTTTTTTTACTCCTTACAAGCCTTGAGTTTTCATCGACTTATTCGGTCTGGACATCTGTTTGAGAAACTGCTTCATCTTTTCACCCTTCGTGTTTTAGGATGAACGAGACTAACGCCATTGACTTATCCGGCGACGACGTGTCCAGAGACGCGAAAGAGATTCATGTTCGCAACGCAGCGCTGCCGCCGGATTCCGGAGTACGATTTAAAAAGAAACCTTTACGTAAAGAGATTGTAAGGAGTTGGTGGTTTGCATTATCTCGAAGTGCCCCGGAAGGAATAGGTGTTGCTGGACTGAAGTACATCCTTCTGTCAAGGGAGCGTCGAAGCAGAAGGTGGGGAAAAGGAAGTATTCGCATCACGAAGCACAACGAATTCAAAAACACAGTAAATGTATTGAAATGCAAGTAATATCTCAATGAACTGAGAGGTCTTTGTAAAAAATTGGTGAATCGGAACAGCATTTTCGTCCTGTGGTAGCTGACAAAAATTGAAAATATATCGAGTCCAGGATGAAACTGCTGTTTTTAATTCATCAATTGTCGACCAAGACTTTTTGGTTGCCCTTTCCCATGAGGGGGATTGGATAATACATTTTCTATGTTCTTGAAAGCGTTTGCGGTGCTAAAACTAATTAAAAAGAGGGGATAACGGCAATGTTATTATGACGTTATTTCATAAAATGTATGTATTATCTTTGCAATATGCCCGTTGCGGAGAAAGTTGCAAATAAAGGCAAATCCAAAGCCAAACACAAAAATTCATAAATAATCTTTTCCAATTTCTGTAACTATGGCAACAGACACCAGATCTATCAAATGCAGCAGAGTTTCGATAACACCTGTAATCTTACCAGATTGTGTAATCTTACAGGATTTTGGTATTTGGTGTATGGAACCTTACAAATTTCCTTTAACAAATTACCCTTGTCCCCTATTTAGACAGATCTGTTCTGTTAGTTTGCAGAAAAATTCCTGTTTTATGAATTTACAGAATGATTCTGTTATTGCTTTCTGCAAAATCTTCTCTTTTTTTGTAAAATCAGGGTTTTTTAACAGTGTATATATTGTTAATTATACTGTGAGTATATAAAGTGAAAATGTTTACAACAAATTAGAAGCACACTATTTTTCTTAATTTCTGCAACGATCGCGACATGCCCTCTATCTTTCGAGACTTTGCACCTTATGACCCAATGTACTTGATTATTCTTTTATTAAAGATTAAACGTTCGGAAATAACAGGATTTATTAGAAATATCTAATGTCGCAGTCATGTCATCGGATTTGGCTACAAACCAAAGCTAGTCATTGCGTTGTTTCAAATCACATACTTTCGGACGCTTTTGAGATAGATTCGTTGGTAGGACTGCAACCTTATGCAAATAATGCGAATCTTCTAAATTCACAGAAACTGTGCTTGGATCATTTTGCAAAGTGAAGTGCGGCAAATTAACTTTCCCTTCTCAATCGTTAATAAACTTGATTAATGTAGTAGCATATTATAGACTCTTAGCTGTGTTCAAGATAGTTGATTTGTATACTTTGTATGAAAAATGTCGAATGGAAGAAAATAAATGTTTGCTTGAATTGAATTGGCATACTAGGTATCAGGTGTAGATAAAAATGTATAACCCTCATATTCAATAATTTCATTGTTTATGACAACGGAAGTAGAGGGCGTCAACACTCTGCAATGTTAGATGTCGGTGTTACTGCCCTCTACGTTTGTTGTTAATCCCTATGTCACCCTTTATATTTCTTTTCAGGTTGTGGTGGTTGTTAATTCTGTCTATCGCTATGGTAGGTTGCACATTTCAAATCATCGAGAGGATAATGCACTTCTCCACATTTCCCCTCTCAGTTGATAGCAGCATCAATGAGACAGAAAGCGAGCTCGTATTCCCAAAGGTTGTCATCTGTAATTCAAATTCTTTCGTGTAAGTGAATACAATTGCATGCACGCTTATACAAATGTATCTAAACACTGTGTACATGGTATATAACTAAAAAATGTATGCATTGCCATTGGCTTATCTAGAATTGGTTTAGGGGGCTTGTAAATTTTAGAAAGCACTGGAAATGGGTGCATTTATCAATTTTAGAAAGCAGTAGTAATCAACAAAGTACACTCACGCGCACACCACACCAATGTCTCTCGCTCGCCCTCTCTCTCTATCTCTTTTTTTATATCTCTCTCTGATTTAAGCAACAAATTGCTATTTTATTTTTAATGACCTACAGTTATCATTTACATGCCCTCACGCACCCACACAAATGTCCATGATATACCCTTTTCTGTCTCCGTTGAATATGCTACCTGCTTTTCAATAATTACACTATGTTATTTCATTTCGATACAGGTCAAATAACTTTGATTTGTGGTGTGCAGACACACCCACACAATAAAAGCCGCGCTCTTCACATAACACACATCTCTCTCTCCCTTTCTCACTCACGCACACGCACAAGCGCGCGCACACGCACATATAGAACAATCTTAGCCCCATCGTGATGGATCTTCGGGATCTTATCTTACCATGTCTTACACAGACGAGCTTACTTAGCCGATACTCTTCATGATGATGCCTTGATGATATGTGTTTGGCGCCGATTTTAAAATGCCCGTTTTCAGGAATAATTAAAAACAGGGACAAAACAAATAGAGATTTACGGTAATCTTTCCCCATAAACATGATAAATCCTTGGGATATCTTGGGTAAAGTAATAATTTATCACCCGGGAGTGTTTATGCCTAGTTGCGCGAGGTATAAATAAAAAGGCATGACCGCATTGGTCAGATCATGTCAAGAAGAAATAAAATTGCGCGTTGCATATCATGTACACGTCGGCATTAAGTGTGTCTCAGAGTCATAGGATGGGGGGTCGAGTGTCCGGACATATATTATATTTTTGAAGCCTTCTTTTTTTTCTTTAGATTACACTAAAAATATGAATTCAATATGTTGTAATCATCTTTTATCTTGTTCTTTATAATATTTCCTAACATTTTGTACTAAAAATTGATGATTTTTTTTTCAAATGACTTTCTAAGATTGATCGTCCGGACACACAACCTGTCCGGACACACAACAACTGGGTATAGTTAAATATTTGTGAAACACCCCTGCTTAAGTAGCTCAATCAAAATATTATATATGTACTTTTGTAGGTCACAAGCACAAGCTGCTTTTAACATGTTGATAATGCCCTGTATATCTGTTTATTTTATTTTACTTTGTAACTTCTTGATTTTGTTATTCTGCCAAATAAATTGAATTGAATTGAATCGTACATAAGAAATGCGTCGGCTATTATAGTGCACTAAAAGTGTGTTTTAAAAAAAGAGATTCATCGTATTTTCCCTTTGCCTGCTCTAGGAAATCGAAAACACAGGCATATCCTGCGATCGACAAGATTCTGAGGAATTACGAGAACCAAGCCTACAACCTCGGTGAGATTATTCCACTAACACCTGAAGATGTGGAGCAACTTCTTAGCTTCAACACAACCGAAATATTCAATGAACTAAAACACCAAAAAGAGGATATGTTCATTAGGTAAGATGGAAATGTTTGATTAATTAATTTTGATCGATGTTTTTCTTTACGTTAGGATGATACCTTTTAATTTTGACGATTGTCTGAAAGACAGACCTACGGACGAATCAATAACAATAATAGTCAAAGTCACTGAATGGACAGTTCTCCGGGAATAATGTATCACAGTTCAAAATAATTTAAACAACACTGTTCAATTCAATTCAATTTATTTTTCATTCTTCAGCATAATACAAATAATTACATGATAAATCAATTCAATTTAAATAAAAGCCTGAACTATAATTGTTTACTACGTGAATCGCACAGTAATTGTTTAAACATTTTTAAGCAAGTGTTTAAAATCGTAAACAACAAAATCTAAATTCAAATATTTAGTTGTCAATAATTTAAGCTACTGTGCGATTCACATAGTAAACAGCGTTGATAAATTATTTCTAACAGTGACTAGTAGTAGTATTGTATTTATTGAAACAAGAACAAGGGGAAAAATTCTTAAGAATGGGAAACCCAGTGTACATAAGACAAAGGCAGAGTACAATTAATAATCATAAGATAATGAAAAGCAAAATATGACATTGATTAAATTTCTTAATAGACCTAAAAACAATATACCAGAAAAATCTAAACAGTAGTATGTTGATCAATGAAGCATGAACAAACGTTTAAAGATCAGGTCCACCCCAGAGAATGTTGATATGAATAAAAAGAGAAAAAGCAAAACGCTGAAAATTTCTTCAAAATCCGATGTAAAAAAGTGTAAGAAAGTTATGACATTTTAAAGTTTTGCTTATTTTTCACAAAGCAGTGATATGCACAATACAGTGAAATGCAAGTGAGACAGTCGATGATGTCCTTCACTCACTATTTCTTTTGTTTATTGTTTGAATTATACAATATTTCATTTTTTTTACATATTTGACAATAAGGACCAACTTGACTAAACCATATGGTATTAAACAATCTTAATTCCAGAGGTTCAATTAGGAATTAACCGTTGTTAGCCACCTTTCGCAATCCTCACGGACGCTAATATTGGGGTCCCCTAACACAAAAGTTAACGCTTAATCATACACTTGATTTTTAAGATTGATTGTACATTATAGTCAATAGAATCAAACATAGAAAACTGCTCTACAATCAATGCTAAGCTTTGTGTTACAGGGGGATAACAGGCCCTACAGATCTGCTTTTCGTGTGCAAAATTCTTTCCCGCGACACCCGCACCATACATGCATGTACATTATACGACAGATGGCTGGAGATATTCTAAATGCAGGACCTACAATAGATTATGACATGGATAAGTAGGTGGTTTTTCAAACAAATCGAGTACAAATTGAGTGAGGAAAAAGTTAGTGAATTAAGGCTTAAATATAGATCCTTACAGTCCATCGAATCGATATTGCATTTAATGTGGATTATTGGTGGATCTTTGGCAATCGATTCCATGGGTCAAATCACCTTTCCAGCCGAAACCATTTCGCATGCACGTCTGAACACGTACCAGCCGAATTTGCCGGGTTTTTTCTTTTGTTTACTCCTACACAAACGATATGCCTCTAGCACACAATGTAATGGGCATTATGTTTTATTTTCCCCAGAAATGGGGGATTAGATTCGAATTCCCGGGGGACCACTTCCATTGATGAGTGGATACCAGGCACGACCATGCGGTTTCGAAAAACACCCTAAAAAAGGGAAGCAAGGCTTTTCCAGATTATGAAAATGCATCTCTTAACAAGTATTTAGCTTGTGAAACCCTACAAGTATTGAAAACATATCCTTCTTTTCAGTATTTTAAACATCGTTTTTTACACCCTTATAACGTTACATAGGCCTTTACGTAACGTACTTGCCCACTCTTTCCCTTTTTACGCGTGGTCGCGCCTGGTATCAACTCTTCAATGGAAGTGGGCCCCCCGGGCGGCCTCTCGAGCTCTGGGAGGAACCAAATGTGGCTTTGGAAAGTCGTCCTAAATCGGATATATCGCTGTTACCATAGTAGCAACCAGAATTTTGCAGACGAAACGCAGATTGAATTTTCCGTTCCAGATGCGAAACGAAAAAAATCTCATGTCACACAATTTGCATTGCAGGACAGAGTTTTACGACCATGACGACGGGCCCACAAGTCTCTTCCAAAATCAACTACCGTCGCAAATAAGCGTTCGCGTTCTCCAACGAAAGGTCGGGAACGAGGAGAACTTAGATTAGAATATTTCATATAAGAAAATACAAAAGAAATAGTGAGTGGATGACGTCATCAGTCTCCCCATTTTCATACCAACCATGCAGGATGTGCATATGACTGATTTGTGAAACTAGGCAACAATTTAAAATGCCATGACTTTCTTATTTTACAACCGATTTTGATTAAATTTTCAGTGTTATGCTTGTTGGATTTTTAATTTAATTCGAATCAATTTTTTGTTCGGGTCGACTTGTCTTTTAATAATGTGATACTGGTAATTCGAAACGTTACGTAAGGTGGGCACCAGTCATGCCTGTATAACCTACCCAAGCGCTCTTATTACTGAACACAATCTGACAATTGTCTTTAATGTTGTTAAGATATCTTCAGAAATGTTGCTGTTGTTGTTGATCATTCTTCTCTATATTTTCATTTTCAGGGCGGTGTTTGCTGGTGTACCTATTAGCTTAGATGATATTCAACCCGTTTTTACTTCATTCGGCCGGTGCTATCAGATCAATGATGGTCAGAAAGACAAACGACTTCTCAGAGCTAGGGCTGGCGGTAGGTAAAGTGGAATAATAGCACGATAGAATTGATCTACCGCTCTTTGCATTATCACGGAGTAAGATAACTTCTTAGTCATGCTACTGATATAGCTATAGATTCACTAGTAGTAGTAGTAGTAGTAGTAGTAGTAGTAGTAGTAGTAGTAGAAGTAGTAGTAGTAGTAGTAGTAGTAGTAGTAGTAGTAGTAGTAGTAGTAGTAGTACTAGTAGTAGTAGTAGTAGTAGTAGTAGTAGTAGTAGTACTAGTAGTAGTAGTAGTAGTAGTAGTAGTAGTAGTAGTATAGTAGTAGAAGTAGAAGTAGTAGTAGTAGTAGTAGTAGTAGTAGTAGTAGTAGTAGTAACAGTAGTAGTAGTAGTAACAGTAGTAGTAGCAGTACTACTACTACTACTACTACTAGTACTACTATTTTCTAAAGAACTTTATCCTATTCAGGGAGAGCATTTGGTCTGAGTCTGATGCTAAACGTCGAGCAAGAAAAGTATTATTACAACGTATTCTTGAAAGATGCCGTCGGGTTTGATATACACCTGTTAGACCAAGAGGAAGGCACGTACCCATATGATGTAGGGTTCCAAGTTGGGCCAGGTGCATCAACTGCTGTATCAATTACTAAAAGCCTGGTAAGTGATTCAAATTCATTTCCAAAATTCGTGCGTTTCATGATAGAAGCGCCACTAACGTTTGTGATCATGAGAGGCTTGTGTGTCGACCACCTTTTCCTGTAAAATGCATACAAATACTAATAATCACTTCTTAAATACATATAATACCCCGGGATAATACCATATAAATAGTCCCTATGCGTGTGGAGGATTGTTTTAATTTGGTATAGGGGCAATGTAGGTGCCTCTTGAAAAGGTATGTCTTTAACACAGATTTGAATCTGTTGAATCCGTTTTTGATTTAATATCATGAGGCTGGTTGTTCCACAATTTTCGTGACGTTTCCCCAAAAAGAATCATTCACCAAAAGTTAAGGATCTACGTCTCTGAAATAGTTTAGGCAGCGCAGGGTCAGTGTTCTGTGAATGTATGCATGTGCTGCGCGACTACATGTAGCTGATGTTTGACAGCTGCATGCAAAATGGAGATGGCGGCGAGTACAGCAACGTCCAACAACGCTGTCTTAAATCCCGAGAACGTACACTTATGAAATATGTTCTATTTTAATTTGCGGCTGTATTACTCAAACTATATGAAAAGATTGTTACACGGGCACAGAAGGTACGCATATTGACTTTCTTATACGCCTTTTTATCTTTGTGTAGCGTTACAATGCGAAGCCGCCATACGGCGTTTGCGGAGAGAAAAAACTGCAATATTACGATAAATACTCACGGATAAAATGCTTTAGTGAATGCATGACTAATGCTGTTGTATCTACATGCGGATGCAGAGCACCAGCTTTACCAGGTGAGTTCGAAGTGCCATGCAGAAGCGAGGTATAATTACCAAGTCGACCGAATGGGTTTATCATGTCGACAGGAGAAAATGCGTTGTCTTGCCAAGCCGACTTATAAAAGTGATGTGTCGTCATGGCGAGAGTGATAAATTTTAACACGTTTGTCGCAACTTAAAGCGACATACATTTTTTTTTATAAATCGACTTCGCAAGATAATGCATATTGCCAAGAAAACTTTAACAACTTCTAATATGTTGATTTGGCAAGACTATGTTTCTAGCCCAGTCGACATGTAATTTGTTATATTTCAACTTCGCAAGGAGACACATCTCTCCAAGTAGATAGCACTGCTGAGCTTCCGTACTGTCTAGATTATGACCTATATTTCTTTCACATCACCTGCAACAAGCAGCTGAAGATGTCGCTAACATTTACCATTTAAGCCATCGAAAAAATACATTGAAAGGGTCTTACGGGCCTAATACAATTCCCATAGAGCCGTGTGTCAAAAAAAAATCGGCATTAATGAAGACATCTTCTGAGGGATCAAATTACATGAAACAGTTAAATAGCCCTAATCCTTCTGCCAGTCAAAATATAGTTCCAAAGTTGGTAATATTTCTTAACAATTTGGGAAAAAGTTCAGTAGTTACGCGTCATAGATTCAGTGTTAGATGGACAATCACATTCATACACTTTGTCAATCAGCCATATCAGTTTTTTTTAATGAGAATGGGTTGGCTCGCACGATTATTTATTGCCTTCCCGTTGTTAATAGGCCCGTGTTACCATAGAGCTTGTAACAAATTATTATATCGGTAAAAAAAAACAGTTATAATCTCAGATTATTTTCATGTAAAATGATATTCAACTTGGAGATCACTGACTTTATGTAACTTTTTATATTATATTCAAACAAGAACGAATCAATTCTGGAATATAAATTTACAGTCGTTTGGCCAGAAGTTTCCAGTATGGTAGAATGCTTGTAGGAGGCGGCGGATAAGATAAAGACCGTTTCGGCTAAACTCCAATCGTTATTTCAATTTGTTTTTATATATTTAGGCAAAGCCCCAGTATGCGATCTCATCACCACGAATAACTGCGCGAACGCTTTCTTCTGTAAGTATGGCTCCCATATCATATTCCCGCATTGTCAAGTGCTGATAGATTTTTTTCGTATTAGCCCAAGAACCCCCTCCCCCGAAATAGTTATATTATAACTATGATAAATTTAATGTTAACTGCTGTATGCGGGGGGGGACCGTAGGGGCAAGGGCAACCGCCCGTATGGTTTTTCATGTAGCGCGGAGAGAAGAGAGAAGGGAATTTGGGGGTTTGGGTCTAACTCTATGATACCACTATCATTCAATTAACGAAAGGACACCTTGCATCCTATTGACCTTGTCAACAAAAAACTGTAGACCATTTCGAGAGTGAAGAGAGAAGTATTGTTATGTTCATTTTAAACCTTATGTACAGCTATTACAGCTGGGGACCTTCATGCAGAAGGGATTAAATCCAAGTTTTCATGCAAAAGGGACTAAACCCCCAAGATTATAAATATACAGAAAAGGGTCATATGAGATAAAAGACATCTGGATGATGTTTCAGTTGCTACTCTTGTTCCCTATAATGATGGCTCTTAAACACAGTAAGACTTCCTTAATGGAAATAGATTGAAGTAAAATTTAAAAAAATATTTAAAAAATTCAAGAATGATCAAAAGTGGATTTATTCCCTTTTGCATAAAAGCTGTTCAATGTTAGATTGTTTTTAGTGATGAATTTACTATTGATAGTACTACGGCTGGCATTATTATTAGTACTATGATTAAAATGTTTACTATTATTATTATTATCATTATTATCATCGTCATCATCATTTTAACATAATGAATCATTGATGTTTAAGTTGATTCTCTTAATCTTGCCCATGTTATCCTTATCATCCAGTCAACGTGTGCGATGCTAAAAAGGAAGGGTCTTGTAGTAATGCTTTTTCCGGTAAGTATTATCTCGTCATTCATTCATACCTCCATTAACGGGGAATTTTAACTTTAAGGACAAGTCCACCCCAACAAAAATTTAATTTGAAAAAAAGAGAAAAATCTAACGAGCATGACACTGAAAATTTCATCAAAATCGGATGTAAAATAAGAAAGTTATGACATTTTAAAGTTTCGCTTAAATTCACAAAACAGTTATATGCACATCCTGGTCGGTATGCAAATGAGGAAACCGATGACATCATCCACTCACTATTTCGTTTGTATTTTATTAATATGAAATATTCTAATTTGGTATTCATTGTTAAGTGAAAAGGCGATTATTTCCTCCCTGAACATGTGGAATTAGCATTGTTTAATACTATATGTTTCAGTCAAGTTGGTCCTTATTGTCAAATCTGTAGAAAATGAAATATTGCATAATTCAAACAATAAAAACAAAATAAATAGTGAGTGATGGCATCATCTTCTCTCTCATTTGCATGTCACTGAGATGTGCATATCACTGTTTTGTGAAAAATAAGCGAAATTTTAAAATGTCTCAACTTTCTTATTTTACATCCGATTTTGATGAAATTTTCAGCGTTATGCTAGTTTGTTTTGTTTTTTTCTTTTGTTTAATTAAGATTTTACGCCGTCTAATCACATTTTATGTTTTTGTCTGGAAATGCTGTGTTTGTCATAAAACTTTGATCAGGGCCTTTCTTTCCAAACTGGAGAATCAAATAAACACTTCTTCGAATAAACAGTGATAAATTCACATTTTAGTCCAGGGGAGATTTTCATCAACATATTTGCCCGACAAGACGTCTGACTTTCCTTTATTTTGATTGACTGAGAAGCACTTTTACTATGGTAACTGTCTGAGAAAACACATTTTGTCGTATAATTCGGACAATTCCGTCATGAAACTCTTCCATTCTTTGTCATGTTGTATATTTTTTTAATGGAATTATTACAGTCGCACCTAAAATATCACGTCCCGCAGTCATAACAGGGGCCGCGGAACCGGGGGGAGCTGGAAAAAGCCCCCCACCCCCTTCCCTACTTTTTTCCAAAACCGTGTACAAAAACGTAAAAATTACCAAATGATAGTGATTTATTTTTGCATGAACAGCCCCCCCCCCCACAATTTTTTTTCCAAAACCGTTTCGCAGCCCCTGCATAGCTAGTAACCTATGAGCAAATTTGTAAGAGGATTCGATAATTCTCTTCTCAGACCCAAATTCACAAAATGGAACGTTCAACATGAAGAATTGTAACTGTCCTCTAAACTGTGAAGAGACTAAGTTCTCGGTGTCTTTATCCACGGCCAAGTACCCATCTAACTTCCGAACAAACCTCCTAGCCAAATATCATAGAGAGGGATTGCTGGACTATCATCTCCGACAATTCAAGAATACAACTCTTATTGAGTGAGTACTTTTAAACAAGAACAAAAATGTACACTGTTAAAAAATATCTCATGAAAAACATGCATGTAAATTACAGAAATTGGTTTGAAAGCTAAAATTATTTATCTTTTTTTTATTAGGCTTGTTCTGTTAAATTTCTGAAAATTTCTGTCATAACAATTTCAGAATAATTCACTTATTTTATCTCAGTATAACCTTCTTTTTTTATTTTGTTTTCTGTAAAATGTTTTTTTTACAGTATAGGCTTCAGAGTGTTGCTCAAGTTTGGGTAATTAAAATAATAAAAAAACTCAGGTACTCGTCGTTACTGAACTAAATAATAATGCTGAGATTAAAAATGGAAAATTTACACGAAAATGTGATTCTTATACATGTATACAGAGCGTAGATGAGTTGTTTGGAAGGATTACTACACAACGAAAAGGGAACATTTATCACCTAAGAAAAAAGCGGTTAGTTTTCATGTATGAAAATATCAAGTTTCGCAGATGAAAGGGGCGTCTTCCTTTAAAATTCTATTTGGCGGCAATGCATTAACCAGTCAGTTTTGCTCATTGTTGCTTATCATCAGATCATTCCTATTTTTGTATACAGGCATGACATTGCGGCTGTAGATCTTTTTTTCGAGGACATCAGTACAGTGATTGTCACACAGCAAGCAGCTTACTCGATTTTCGCATTATTATGTGAGTGAATTTACGTTACTTTAATGGATCATACACATTCATCATTATAGAAAATCATCTAAAAATTTTGGTTCAGTAAATCTTCACTACATTTATATCACTCCGTTACAAAACAGACTGCCTTGACCCTATGTCGTTCTTGAATCGCCATTCCCAATTCCATACCCACTAACCAGGGGCGTCGATCCATTTTTCAGATTGGGGGGGCAAAATCATTAATCAACGTTCCAAAGGCGCTCGATCGTACAAAAAACCCAACCACACACACATAGGCATATATATATATATATATATATATATATATATATGTGTGTGTGTGTGTATATATACATATATATGACTCATGAGACACAGACACGTATCTCACCAACTAATTAATGCGAGCGCGAGCTGAAAATTTTGATATTTCGATCTGAAAAAAATGACAGTTTAATGGACGTTCTTGATAAAGAACAAGATATATATCCAACAAAAGATTATTGCAAATCGAAGCAGGAGTTTTTTTTAGGCTTAGAACTGAATACGGGACATGTATATTCATCTATTTAATCATGAAAAGTATGGGTTTTTGCTATAGAAATGATGCGAGCGCCAAGCGCGAGCTGAACATTTTTAAATTCCAATCTGAAAAGCGGACATTTTGAGCACGATTTTAAATAAAGAACGAGTTGTGTATCTTAATCTCGCTTGCTGAACATTACAATTTTTTTTTTGCATATCCAGAATTATTGGGGGGGGGCAAAACGATATGTTTGCCCCCCCCCCCCAATATTTTCATTGGTGGGGCGATCGCCCCCCCCCCCCCCTGCCCCCCAGGATCGACGCCTCTGCCACTAACGTTAGCTGAATGTCGACTGTTTTAACTGTGTTCTCGCAATTTATTATCTCCTACTTATTGTACACGTTTTATGGGGAAAAGTGGAGTGGATAAATAAATTCGATACAAATAAACAAAAATGAAAATTTGACTTGTCATCAAAACTTCAAAACAATTACTATAATGGTTATTCGTTCTATCCTACCAATTCCTTCATATTCTGCTTCAATGCCCTTTTTTCAAAATTGAGAACTGAATGACATGATAACAAAGGAAATATTCTCTTTTTTTCGTAGCTGACATAGGTGGCGCACTCGGCCTGTGGCTTGGCGGGAGCCTTTTGACGATATTTGAAATACTGGATCTCTGCGGGCACTCGTTCGTCTCGAAGATATAATACAATGAGATTGATCACAAGTCAAGTTCAATTCAACTCAGTGTGTTTGTTTTTAGTAACTGCGGAGCTTAGCCCCGCGGCGTACGGAGAGTTTAAGAACAGAGAAAATATATTGTCAAATACCATTCAGGACAAAGAACAACCAAGAAGTCTTTGTCGAAAATTCGTGAATCAAAAACGCAGTTTTGCCCTTGATTCTGAACAAAGGACGTGCCTACAATTTTTCGTCAGCTCCGAATCTCAGGACGAAACTGCTGCTCCGGTCCACTACTATTTCGACAAAGATCTCCCAGCTGTTCATCGTCATTTGAAGGGCATTTCAATACATTTTCTACGTTTTTGAAAGCGTTGTGCGTCCCGTTGCAGAAACCCGCTCTTGAATTTCAAGAACAAGCCATTGGTTCTCACTTATATTACAGATTGGACATGTGTCTGATTTGTCCCATTGATCATACGCAATAATCAATGCATTCTCCGAGACCACCCACATGATCAATCAAACACTGTATTCTATCTATACAACAGAGATTAAGATATCAACAAAAGGGTTTAAAAAATCTTAGCTCTTACGAAAATCAATTTTCTCAAGATTTGTATTACTACTATTATCATTATTGACAATAAATGTGCATTGTACATCCACGATCTATACGATGAAAGATATTGAATCATATTATTTTTATCAATTAATTATATCCTGATTAGATAATGTATGTCTGTGATAATCTCTGTCGAAATCATTAGGTATATGCACTGCAAATCTCTGGTGTTGATTTAACACCAGCCCGGAATCTTAATATGTCCACACCAGAGAAGTGTTAAACAACACCAGTTTCGTTTTGGTCTAACACCAGATAGGTGTTTATACAACACCAATTAGTATTAAAATAGCTTCAGTTTGATTCCAAACTTATGTTGTTTCAATACTTCTCTGGTGTGGACAAATATAGATTCCTGGTTGGTGTTAAATCAACACCGAAGTTTTTGCAGTGTGGTTCAGTCATTATTATGATATATACTTTACCAACAATACGTCATTTATTTTCATTATTTCTAAAAACCTTGAATAAAATTTTCAGTCGATATGCCGTATATCAGATTTGTATTACTCTGTTACGAACTAAGGCCTGATGGTCCCACTGGCCGACGGACACAAAACGTATTCATAACGGATACAGCGGCTAAGCATTATTTCGGGGTGGCTCTATAGAGCGTATGAAACACGTACATAACGTGTATACATGAGTATCAAAAAAAAGTTTACACTTTGAAAAAGCCCTGGGAATTAAAAAATATACATGTGGGTAATTTTTTCACATATATTTTTGGGTTTAGTCTCATCTATCCAATGAAAGTAGAAATTTTGACAGAATGTTATACTTGAGTGAGCACTGTCCATTTGTAAAGCTAGCAGAAATCTGTGCAGAAATGCTTGTTTTCATGATGTGTCAAGATGAAAAGGCGAAATCAAACTAACCCTGCGAAACATTTCTCATACATTTCCCTTGCACTTTGAGTCAATTGAAATAAAACGGATACATGCAAGCATTTTGTAACATTTTACCACCCAAATTAAAATTGTAACACTTAGTAAGCACAACCTTTACCCTTTTTGTGCCAGCTGGATCTGAGGACATAAAATAAAAGCTTATATCAGACATCTTCAACAATTTTTCACTAAGTTTTGATCATGTAAAGTGGTTTTACATTTCATTTTTCATTTAATACTGGTTTCTCCACACTTTTCCCAAGCTTGACAATGATTTAAAACAGAAAATCAAGCCTAAGCCATTTCATGTAAATCGCAGCTCAATGTAAAGCAAATATCGTCACTGTGTGGGGAAGAGGGGTGGGGCGTAATGTCACTCTTCGAAGTGTTTTGGGCAAGGAAACAAGTTTAAAAAGGTAAAAGATATATTCAAATCAATTTTACTAGCTAAACTCCATGTGTTCTTCATGATTAAGGTCTACTTTTATTTGCATAACTATTTCAAAGTTCTGTGCAAATAATTTTTCACTAACTTTTCAAAATAAAGTGGTGCTCACTCAAGCGGAAATATTTTTCGACAGTTATATCGTCATTTGCTTGAATGGATCTGTACCAATGTTAAAATATGGAAAAATTTCAGGATATTACAAATGTATAATTTTACAGGACTTTTTCTAAGTGTAAACTTTTTTGATACGCATGGTGTATAACGGATACATAACGTTTTCCAACTGACGGCATAATTCGTTTCGTCTTACATCCTCTCTGTATCCGTAAGTGCGGTGGGAGCAAGCCGTTACAGCAGCTCATTCAAATATATATACGAGACATCGACATCAAGCATTTTAAATTAAAATGGAATAATTACAACTTTGCGCATACATATTTCATAATATATATTTAGAGAGGAAATGGTTATATTTTGTAAAGTTAATCTAGCATTATACTTCGGATAGATTTCCTGTATACTTATTATCTATTGATGGAGTGTGGTTACATCGAAAAAATATATACAGAACTGAGAGAAGATAATTATGTATTACTCACACCAGATACCGAAGTTTACCACCATCACGTTTTGTTTATATTATACAAAGTTTTAAAGGACATTTTTACTAGAAGTAAATGATGCAGTCTTCAATTATATATTTACAGGGTTCCCGGCTTTTCAAGAAAACACAATTCCCTGATAATTATTTAAACCCATTCCCAGTTTCGCATGTTTTCTAAGTTGTTGCAGTGAATTACATGTATTTTCCATATGAAAACAATATGTAAAACTAATTAGTAACACCATAATCAGTCATTCAATGAAGGTTGTTTTGATATGCAACAAAATATAACAGGGTTTGTCTTACTACCGTGCTTTCGACTTTTGGGCCGATCCCTGACTGGAAAAAAAGTAAAACAAATTTCCCTGATTCCATAGCGTACATATTAATAATATCCACCTTGTTGGGTGCTCAAGAACGAAATGTTGGGAAATGCACCGTTTTGTTCTTGCTAATTAGCAATGTTCAACTGAATCATTTTAGGGTGCAGACTATTTTACGTTGAAAAGGGTGTGTTGGTTCAGTTGGTAGAGCGTCCGTCTCACAACCGGGAGGTCGGGAGTTCAAACCCCGGACCAAAAGACGTAAAGAGATGGGAGCTGCTGCTATCGTGTTTGGCGTTCAAACATATAAGGGAAAGAGCTTTGTCGATCTGGCGCTGCACAGCGTGGCTGCCGGGCCCACGATCAATTGGGCAAAAAGTATTTTTATTTCAGATTTTATTTCGAACAATAAAATGAAATGTGTATTTTCATCTTTTCACATTTTCACTTTCCTTAAATAGTATATACAAGTCTTCGCCCTTTGGGGCACATAATAAAACTAAATACACAATTAAAGGTGCTTACTACATCGTACAAAATCTTGGAATCCTACTATAATTTTGTACCAACTCTAAGGGTTGATAACTGAACCCATATATCATGGCGCGTATTTGCCTATTCGTAATGCAACCCTATAAAACCTACATTGTTAAGTCTAATCGTTTTACCTTGTACAATGTATCAAATTTACATTGATTTATATTGTTATTAATTGAAATAAATCAATAAAAGTCAATACATTTCCATTAATTATTATTTTCAGGTAGATGTGCAATGGGAAGGGTGGGACACAAGAAACCGTCAATGACTGAATAAAAAATAATGACGCCGAATTCGTACTGCTTTCGAAATAAAAATGGGGTCGCAATGGTCAGAAATCTTTACAATAACGTTTAAAAAATTGGTTAAAACCTTCAGAAAATGAAATGTACGATCAAATAAACTCATTATTCATGTTATTTATATCACTTTTACAGATTGAATCATTATCGTCCAAACGACAACAAAAATTGTTTTAACCACAAAAAGTGAACTCATTAACAGAGTTGGGCTCAATTACTTTTATCAATTACAATTACAATAGCAATTACGTTATTGTAGTAATGTTCAATTATAAATCATTTTCAATTGAGTTCCATTTTTTACAATTACCAATTACTTTTGTCAATTACAATTTCAATTACTTTCTATAAAAGTCATGAATGAAATCAATTTGTATTCTATATCTACTAGCACCACCTATTTCAACATAATTCTAAATTACAGAGAAACTGCGAGATGGTTTAATTAAAAGAGCACGGATTCTGCCTATTACACACTTTGATGCTGAAGCAGTTGACATGAAAAAGGTCATAGAATGAAATCATAAATTAATTAATTTATTGTAAAGCATTTCAATGTAATTAAAAGTAATTGAAGTCAATTACATTTTTTCAATGACAATTACAATTAATTTCCCTTTCAAAATTTCAAATACAATTTCAATTACTCAAAGAATTGTTTTTTCAATACATAATTGATCAATTACCTTATAATTAAGCCCAACCCATCTCATTAACGATGAAACATAATTTATATAACACGCACTTCAAACGTTTAAGAACATAGGAAATGTATTGTCAAATGCCTTTCATGACAACTCTGTCGAAAATTGGTGAATCAAACAGCAGTTTAATCCTTGACTCTGGACAAACGACATATTTGCCATTTTTCGTCAGCTCCGAAAATCCCGCTCACCCGCTCCCGCTGTTCGTTGTCATTAGCTTCCAAGCAATATTTTTTTATGCATCTGACCGACTGTTCGACTCTCATCTCCTCTCTAGGATTTAATGTTAGCCAAATATTTAACTCTTTTGACAATCTTTTAAATATGCCGGTGCCAAAGTATGGAACAAATTACCAACAAATTTCCAAAATGCTCAATCCTTAAATGTTTTCAAGTTTGTGTACAAAAGATCTAAATTTAATATGTCATAATCATCCAATCCCTGAACTTATATAACTTCTAGAATTTTCATTACAATATTTTATCGGTCTATGATTATTCACAACTGTCGGCCCTACTTGTTTGCTATTGTGTATATACATGTATTTGCTAAGGTTACACGTATATATTATTTCATTACAGGCCTATTTAATTTACGTTTGTTTTACGTTTTACCTTAATTTTAATTATTATTAATTACCTTTAATTACTATTTTACTATGTATTTATACACCAGACCAAGATGCAAAATAGTAATTACAGATATGATCTTGTGAACTAGTTTAAATATGTATGAATGAATGAATTAAAATAGATCTTGAATTTCCAAGATGGCGGCCGATCTAAATAGGTTCCAAAATGAAAATGAATATTCATCACAATGTCAGACAATTATCAACAATGCTTACAACCGGAAATTTATGTCAATATGCAATTTCCTACACTGTATAAAGCTGCCATTTCAAAATTCTAAATGGCATCGTGAAACGTGGTTGAAAGGGATTTCTAGACTTGGAAACTAAACTAAATTAGCTCCCAAAAAAAATAAGTTTTTGAAAGATTGACTAACGTGATTTCCGAACAGCTGCTCAGAAAAAAATATCCACCTTTTTTTCACCACGCATGATACAAGACCGATATCGAATAAACTTATAAACGCCGTATGAAACAAATAGGAGTTAACTTATTAGTTTAGTTGTTGATGCCAAGTACTTCAAATCTCATTGACGCATGATGCCTGTATGACGGAGTATGAATCTTGACATATCGTGCAGTAACTGGCTTGGGAAATACTATTGTCACGTATGTATCCTGATCAAAGTTTGCTGGATATCTCTGTGGAAGTGAAAGAAAGAATATATTGAATGGATTATAAAGAAAATAAATATGAGAGAATGAAAATAATCACATCGGTTACCCCAATCCTTGTCACCACTCCAAAAATAATCTTAACGATATTTGCTGCTTTGTTTTGTTATTTTTTTTTCCTTTTTATGCTCTGTTTTGTCGTTCTTCCTTTGTTGCAGAAGAGTTAATGAAAAAGTTTGCGAGGCGTGCCAGACAGTGGGTAGCACAGTACATCCAGGATACACGCTTATATACCAAAATAGGCCTGAATGTTTGAGGGGTGTTAAGTTTGCGAAGGTATGAAGTCATTGAAGAAATTAGCGACACATTTGCAGAGCCAGGATTGATTCGGCCTATCTCCTCAATTACTTTCTACCTGTGACTGATGCCGATCCATCCCCAAGCTAAAGACTGCAATTATATCTATCAAAACATTGAAATTGCAACAAACGCGACCTCGGTTACATTTGCTCTTAGGCAGCTGTACGGCGAGTCGAAAACAGCCGTTTTATTCATTTTTATTCAAACCTAGATACGTAGCTGGTACCAAAAAGAAAATGTTTAAACAAGCTGTTTTCGAATTGTCGTACCGCCGCCGTAGAGCTAATGTGACCGAGGTATTACTTTGATGACAATTACTCACTATCATAGTGCCACAGAGCTGTTGAAGTGGATTAATCCATTCTGTATCGTCCCTTGAGTAAGATATGGACACCGAGGTTACCTTTTCACCGCCCCCCATGTACCGTCCCTGTGTAATGACACCGGTTACCAGAGTGTCGTTGCCAAGATCAATCTATTAATGAGTTAAAAGATGTAAGATTTTTTTTTATTTTAATGAAGTGGAACATTTTTCATTTCACGTAAGGATCATACATACCCACTAAATGAAAACAATGTCGTATGTGAAGCTAGGGTTACACCGGAACCGAACAGTTACACCGGAACCGAAAATGCCGAATCAGCTGCGAATCCATCCCTAAAGACGTACTCGGGTGGTTTCGGGAGTAGGCCAATTCTGTTCTCCCTCCGCGAATGCGAGAAAATTCAGGAGGGGTTCGGGAACATTCGCGGAGGAACTCGGCTCGTTTTGAAATACCCTCCAAAATACTGCCGAATGTGAATAAATAAATTCAATTCTGGCCAAATTTAGGATGTATTTGGATGACATTCAGTTGGATAAGGGGAGGCATTCGGAGTATTTTGGGCAGATTCGGACGTATTCGTTTAATTCGGGGCGTAACGGTCCAGGCTTGGCGCATTTGGCCATATTTGTTCCGATTCGGTTCAACCATAGATCTATAGCTCTATGGTTCAACATTCGGGTCATCATTCGGCTGTAAACGGAGCAAAAGGGTCACATTCGACCCGATTCTGAGTACCTTTGGCTCGCTTCTTGCCACTATTCGGGTGGCATTAAGCTTTATTCGGGATGGCCGAAATTGATACAGGTCAATTCTTGGTGATTCTGCGCTGAATCGGGACCACTTCCTGACCCATTCGTCTCTATTCGGGGAGCTCCCGAATCAGATACGAATAGGTTCCGAATCCATCAGAATCAGGCCACCGGCCATATTGAGGCAGAATTGATCCGATTTCATTCGGGAGAATTTGGTTTTGGTGTAACCCTAGCTTGGAGTATCTAGGAGGAGCATATGCACCGGATGCCACTAACTAGGGAAGAAACCATTTATTTTTATGTTGAGGGTTGATTCTGATGACCAACTTTTAGAAAGCAGAAGTGGGATACTTGCGATTAAAACTCTAGTTTAAAGACCTGGTTGTTTGTCACTTACGGAGTCACAGCCGACGTAAAATTTAAGGACTTTTTTTATAAAACAAAACGGATCGGAAAGTGGACGGTAGATTCAAGTGAAATCGATTTCCTATTTCTAGCTCTTAAAGATTTTTGGACAGTCACCAGCAGTACGAAAGTTCTTCTATTTTTTTCTAAAGGCAGTATCTCACATACGCAACGACTTCATTTTTTTATTGTTGCAGTATAAGTCTTCATGGCGTCCCTACGAAAATAGTTTACGCGCTCACCGAAAGGCAACATCCATGAGACGAAGTCGAAATCTGCCAGGTTTCACTCAATTAGCTTGGAAATCGCAGAGATATGTATCCATGGTGTCTCGGAGACTGGCGGTAGTCCCTTAACAGTCTAAACCAATCGGGAACGTTTAAAATTCCCGGAGCTACT
Organism: Lytechinus pictus; assembly: GCF_037042905.1. NCBI lineage: Eukaryota > Metazoa > Echinodermata > Echinoidea > Temnopleuroida > Toxopneustidae > Lytechinus > Lytechinus pictus. The sequence goes on from NC_087261.1 coordinate 5,884,826, forward strand.
CGGAGACAGCAACTGGGAATACACCGTGTTGCAAATTACTCGCGAACTTGTATTAAGCCCAGTGAGAAATTTCCCCCTTTATCATATTTTCTAGAGCTTGTGCAGATACCAAACGGACATAGGTCATTGGCAATTTGGCAATGGTGAATTTTCGGACGCAAAGATAAAATCAGGGCACGTAACACAAAACTTAGTACCACATTTTCTACGATTGATTGCATTGACTACAATGTACAATCAATCGTGATAAACAAGCGTACGATCAACCACAACCTTTGTGTTACGGGGCCATGGTGATTCGATTTCCAGAAATACTGGAGAATATGTTACCTTCACCCACTTGTTGGTGTCCGAATCACGTGGAATCCAGGCACTATTCGAATTAAGCCTTCCCTGACTGGGTACATGGTTACCAGCCGTTATGACCGTTGAAGAAGTCAGGCTACTGTCTGGTATACGACCATCTTCGACGCCAAGACCCTCACCAAGTACAGGGGGACTGCATCCAAGTTTCACAGCCAAGTTTAGTGAAGCTTGAAACAAAAAGAAAAAGCAAACAATATTGGAATATAATGATAATAAGGTAGTAGCACGACTGTTAAGTAACTCTAACGAGTGTACTTTCTACAAATTAAAATATTTTTTTAAATCGATTTAATAAATACGCTTCCTAGCAGATCTATGCAATGAGAAATATACACAAATGACTAAACGTGAAATAGGAAAATACATGACATTAGTATCATTATTATTAGGTATAGTCTGTCAGCAGTATGAAAATCACCTCTTCATTTCGTCAGAATTTTCAAGATTTATTCTTTATTATTTTACCTAAAAGTTTTGTGCCCTCTATATCTAAATCGGTCCAGTCAATTCCATGTCACCCATGTAGTCTTTCATGGCCATTTTCGAGGTCACTATTATGACATGACGTCATCCAAGCGCCATTTTAAAAATTCTAAACTGTAAGAACTGGAGCGTTAAATATGACACCAGTTGGTGTCCCTAGAGAACCACACCCTTTAGAGATGAAACACTCTTATAAGTTTGTACATAACACAAACGAGTGTAAAAGTGTCATGAAATAACACTCATGGGTGTTGCACTAACACTGACAACACTAACTTAACACTGGAGTAAAATGACTGATGTGGTGTACACCTGTAAACACCACTGCTGTGTGTCATCATAAATGATTATCATAATAGATTATGAAAAATCAACCATATTCATATCACATTTCAGATCAATCATCATACAGGTCATGCCATCAAGTGTCGTGTGGTCTAGTGGTTAGAGCATTGGAGCCATGATCTTAAGGTCTTTAGTTTGAATTCCCGCTCTGCCATTGTTCCATTTTGATAAGAAGGCTCGAGAGTAATTTCTGCCGCCTTATAAGGTCAGCCACTTTGCCTGATCAACTATGACGAAATTGTTTTCCTATATCATTAGTTATGCCGTATATATATATCAGCTTGGCGTAATTCCGATCGGAATTAACATAACAGAAACAAAAAGTCTTCCAAAGGTCACGACGGGTGTGTCAAAATGTTTTACTACTCAAAATCATCAAAAATGACCAAACGACAGTATGTTTCATATCATTTAAGCATTTAACATTTTAAAAAAAGTGATAGCAATAACGAGACATTGACTTTAGGCCTACTGTTTGCATGTTATACTCTTGACCTACCTACAACATCCGTTAGAGGTCCATATCCGTAGAGTTCCATTCCGACAGCTATGTTGGTCTGAAAGGTCTTCGGATTAATCCGAAAATATCGACCAACGATTGGCCTAATGAACGTGTGAGTCACGTGGCTACTTTTGTCATAATTTCCTGGAAATATCTTAAAATAATAGTGCAATCAAAATGTTAGCATTCGTGAAATGTATTTTTATATATACCTAATTTCATTTTCAAGAAGAAGTTTTGGGTCCATTTCATAGAGAGGAACAACTAAAGTAACTTTACCAATATGATTGTCAACCACCATGGTAATAAATCTCAGCAGTCAATCGCAATTAAGCTTCCGACAATAATAGAAAAGTTGCAGTAGTTGTATGTAACGGGCTCCAGATCACGTTGATTCTATTAAAAGCATAAAACTGAAACTGAAAAATAATACGGGGTTTAACGAAAATCAATCAAATGATATAACAAATTTCTGACATTTTAAGTTTCTGTTTTATGACGTCACCGACTCATGAAAGCTGCTATCCAGATTTGATTTGTGACATGAAATAAAGTTCTATATCTTTCCATTATTAAAACTTCAAGATGACTAAGAATATCGCTCTTGGTATTGGATAGCGACGTTATTCCTCATTAATAGCACACAAAAGACAAATCTTTTTTTTTCTTAACTCACCTCAGTTGATTCCGAGTATACGTTAACATAATCAGTCCAATGTGCTCCGTCCAAACTAGAAGAAATGATGAAGGATGTCACCCACTCATAGACACCAGGGGTATTGTGTCCACCTTGAATGGTTAAAGCCGTTACGATACTGTACTCCAGTTGAACTTGAATCCATTGCAATTCGTTTGATAGAGATGGCTTCCAAATCGAAGTACCGTCCAAACGGGCAGCAGAGCCGCAGTTGCTGGCAGAGGAGCAAGACGATTCGGAATAAGCATAATCAGGGATGCCTAGTGCTTGACCAGATGGACTGCAGGGACTCACTGTCGTAATTTCAAATTGAAAGAGGATACCAAATAACAAGAGTGAATCATAAGCTTAATGATTATGGAGCAACTTCATTAGTCATGTATCCGTTCTATTTAGCCAATGATATTTAATCATAGTTATTAGGTACAACAAATTGTAAAACGACAATGTTGATGAAACGCACCCCATGACATGAATATTTCTATAAACTATAGAGAAACAGCCATATCAAATCTTATTCATTCTTCATTGTGAACAAAACCACCTAATATCATTGTAATGATGACGAGTAATAAAGATAAATTTCATTGCGAAGTGGTCATTCAGTATGTTTCTTTTTAATGATCAGTAACGATGATATGAAGATGTAAATTTTACAAAATGGCGCCTGGCTGACGCCATTTTGACCTGGAAAAGTTTCGCACATTTCCATGAAATATATTGGTAAGATGATTTATTGGTAAGATGATATTAAAGAAGATTGAATCCGCGGTTTTTAGATATCCTGACTTAACAATATGACGAGGAATAAATAGATGAAAAATCAAGAAATCCTAAAGAAATTAATAGGCTATCTGTCAAAATGTCATACCATCTATTAATAATATCCATGATAATGTTAACAAGAATAATGATAGCAGTCCTATTACTTTTTTAATGGGCCAAATTCATTTGCAAAAAAAATGTTCCAAGCGCTGAGAGGCATAGAATAAAGGAGTATAAAATGTATAACCAAGCTCAGGGTCGAATACCCTGTAAATTGGTCTCACGGAAATAGGTCGTAAGTAGATATTATGACAAACAGCTAATATCTGGGGGGTGTTCACAAAGAGTTAAGTATGACTTAGATTCGCACTCAAATGCCGACTCATATATGATATGCAACGCACAATCTTATTATAATTATTATTATAATTATTATTATTATTACATTATTGTTATTATTTTATCATTATTCAACACCATTATTATTCTTATTAGTGTTTTTATGATTATTATCATAATCTTTATCACTATTACTCTTCATTGCCATTATCATAAATGTGTTCTATGTATATTATGTTATGTGGTAACTTTTCATTGTACTCTGATACCCCGAGAGGGCCTTGAGTTTCAATATACTTTCAAATTTCATCTTATCGATCAATATGCAGTACCGTGCGCGTCCTCTTGGCACAATCCATGATCTGACCAATGCCTTTTATGTCGCGCGCAACTACGAATTTAAGTGCGACTCTAAGTCATACTTAAATCTTGGTGAAACACCCCCCTAGTTTGATTAGAGCACACAGGCCATAAATCATGCATTCATTATTCCATGTTCCGAACTTATGCACTCTTTTATTACAACTTGCAGTTACAACCAGTGGCGTACCTAGGATTTTCCACAGGAGGGGGGGGGCAAAATCGGCCGCCAAAAAAATGGACAAGCAAAAAAAAAAAAAAAAGGTCTTCAATAAAAAATAAAGGTTATTGTACCCGAAAAAAAATTGACAAGCAAAAAAAAAAAAAAAAAAAAAAAAAGGTCTTCAAGCTCGTCAGGGGGGGCAGTGATATGTATTTTGTATGGGTTGTGGCTCGTCAGGGGGGGGGGCAGAGTGCCCCCCCCCTGCCCCCCCCCCCCCCCCCCCGTAGGTACGCTAGTGGTTACAACTATTTACAACTTGAGGTTGTAGCTATGTCATATATAGGGAGCCCTATCTACAAGATCTGCTTCTTCGGGCTTCCTAACCATTTACTTTTGATTTGTATTGTATTGTTCTTTGAATATTACTGCATATTCATCTTGTTTTTAAAATGGTTGAATTTAATATATTAAATTAATTGAAATTAAAGGGGAATCCAACCCAAATAAAAACTTATTTTTATAAGAAAAAGATAAATCAGACAAGTTTATATGTGAAAGTTTGAACAATATTGAACAAACAACAAGAAAGTTATGAATTTTTAAAAGTTGTAAATATTGGTAATCACTATACTCATGGAGACTTCAAATTGGCTACATATGGGATGTCATAGTGATGTAAGGCAAGGACTACTCTTCCATGTACTCTACTACATATTATGGCTAAAATGTAATTTTTCCGAAAAGTTTTATTTCAAATTACATTTTTCTTTCATGAGGACATTTAACAATATACTACCTGGGTTATATTTAGATTACTGCCCCAGGGGAATGGGTACTTAGGAGAAAACCACAAAACCCTGATAATAAAGTACATGGCCTATGGGAAAGTTGTCCTTGCCCCTTGTCATAATTTACTTACCCAGTTGCCAATTTGAAATCTACATACTATTAGTGATCCCAATTTTAAAGCAGCTATAACTTTCTTATTGCTTGTCCGATTTCTTTCAAATTTTCACCATTCTGTTTAATTTATTTTTCTCCTTCCCAACACAACATTTTATGGCCAAGGCTGGATTCCCCTTTAAGTTATTAATATTAGGAGAACCTTGATTGTCTATCTTGGACTTTGTGGGGGTCAAATTCGTCTTACTACTCACCAGGACAGCATACTACGGCTATAGTTTCGTTTTTGTTGACCACTACTCTTGTCTCATTGGTCCAGCACTCAGTGAGGTTCATGACGTCATCAGGACAAATAATCGTTGCAACATCAGAAGGAGTGTCAACGGAATCGTACTGCGCACCACTCAACGTAACAAATGACCCTTGTTTCATCGAATTGAGAAATACAATACTACATGTAGTAAGAATGTTAAAGTTGTCTACACCAATGAAAATTTTAACAACAAATGGATGCGAACGAATTAATCAACATCACTTTAAAAATTTTAATTGCTTCCTTAAAAATGAAATATGGAAGAATAAATTGAACATATATTAAACAGAGGTTTGGGATTTTAAAAAGGGGCTACATCTATTATAATTGTTTAAAGTTTCACCATTAAGTTGCCCCGTCAAAACAACAAAAAGCTAGTTTGATTATCAATAAAAGACCATAAAATAGATTGCTCTTCGGTTAGGATAGATAGATAGATAGATAGATAGATAGATAGATAGATAGATAGATAGATAGATAGATAGATAGATAGATAGATACATAGATAGATACATAGATAGATACATAGATAGATACATAGATAGATAGATAGATAGATAGATAGATAGATAGATAGATAGATAGATGGATGGATGGATGGATGGATGGATAGATAGATAGGTTTATTAAACGTTCATCACGGCCAAAGGCCGAAATGTGATCAATTCCAAAAAGATAGAAGTTACATATAAAGTTTTCATACATTGTAACATTTTTTAAGTCATACACACAAACCTATTATGTAGATAATGTGATCTTATAAATAACTAGAGGAGAAAAGAGGAGTGTAGGTAGGTGAAAAGAAAGAACGAAACTAGACGAATATAAATGGAAGTCATAGATAGGATTTTTTTTTTAAAGAGAGAGGAGAGAAAAGGAGGAAAAGCTGAAAGGAGAAAAGAAGAGATCACGTTCATCAAATCGTGACATGTACACACCATATCCTATCACTTAGACATGGTAGCAGGTAAAATTTCAATGAGATTTATGAACAATAAAACATCAAATATTTAAATAGTAAAATTTTAAAATATGCAATGATGTCATGTCATTGAACTGTGAAACCGCCAACATACATGTTTTGTAAGACCAAATAATTTTCCTTACTGATTAGAGAAGCATTAAAGAGCAAATGAACAAGCAGCGTTAATAGCCTCTCCTCAATGCCTTCACTTTTTTTAGATCTGGCCATTTTCATTGCCAATAATGCAATATCCTGAGCAATACATATAGACTTCCGAAGTGTGACGTCAGTTGCCATGGCGTCATGGCGGGCTGGTTCTCAACAGAATCGCACCTGACGATCGTCTGTAGGTGCCATGAGCCTAATTACATCAGGAGGGCTAAAGATATTCGTTCGAACCAACCCATTCGAAATTTTTCAATTTGATATTGCTGATTGACAAAAATGTATGAATATGATTCAAAATCTAACACTGATTCTAGAAATGGTAACTACTGAACTTCCTTTGCCCAAATTGGGAAGATATATCAATGATTTGGCACTATTTTTTGACTGGCGGAAGAATTGGGGCTATTTTACTGTTTCAGTTGATGAATTTGATCCCATCATAGTTATCTACATAAATGGCGATTTATTTTTAAAATGAGCTGGCTACGATACCCTTCTCTGGTCAGATATGGAATGTCAGATATATATCCTATCCATAGGTAGTAAACATTCGACCCTCTAATTTCACATTTATTTTTTATGAATTTTTGTTAAGTGCCATTTTAACACACAAGTCTATGGGGAATGTTTTACGCGCGTGAGACCTATAAGTAATACAGGCGAATTCCCTATAGTGGATGGAATACCTGCCAAAACTCCTCAGAAGCAAACAATTTCTAACTGATATCAATATGTTTAGTCATCAAGTGGTGCAAAAAATCGATTTAATGGCTTAGCAAGGCTATATCAGGTAAAGTTAGTAGGTATGTGTATGTAAGCCTAGGAATGCATATAGACTGGTCAATGAGAGTCTAGGCCTCTTTATGTTCTGATTCATCATTGGTTTGTGCTAGTGTATGATCACCTACTTAATGTTCGAAAGACCTATACAAATTGCTCATGTTAAAATTGTTCTTTGGAATGGGGTAGAGAGCTAGAGATAGAACTTTCTGAACTTTACTGAAGAGAACTAGAGTGGTACCTTCAAGAAGGTATTTAGAAAAAGGCACAGAGTAAGGTAAGGTATCTAATAGTGCTCAACTAAGGAGAGAGGGGGTGGCTGTGTGATCCAATCTTAGTCTAGCCCCCCCCCCCCCTTCTTTATAAGCCATGACATCTATAAAATTATCTTTCTTTCTCTCTCCTCTTTCTATCTATTTGTGTATCTCTTTCTTCTTACATCTGATAGGCAATAGCCCTAGGAAGATTTCGATATAATAGTTCAAATACAAATGTACTAAAGTAATATAATATGTTCTCATTCTTTTATTGTTTCCTCATTCAATCTCATGTATATCTGGTAATTATGTTTGGGGCAGTTCTGGTATCCTGATATCTACACCAAATTTACATACACCTTTATATTACAAGGAGAATAGGGGCCTATATTGTCATTGCATTCACTGTTGGGCTATATGCAGGAAGGATATGTATACATCCATATAGTGAATATAACATGTATGAGTAGCACATTAAAATGGGTCATTGCATAGAAAATAAGCATTTTCAATGCATTTCTTTGTGTTAGTGTAAGTGTACAGATATAAAAGAATAGCAAAGAAGCTATTTAAAAAAATAAAATTCATAGGTCATATGATATAGGTGCCATGAGCCTAATTACGTCAGGAGGGCTAAATATATTCGTTCGACCCAACCCATTCGAAATTTTTCAATTTGATATTGCTGATTGACAAAAATGTATGAATATGATTCAAAATCTAACACTGATTCTAGAAATGGTAACTACTGAACTTCCTTTGCCCAAATAGGGAAGATATATCAATGATTTGGCACTATTTTTTGACTGGCGGAAGAATTGGGGCTATTTTACTGTTTCAGTTGATGAATTTGATCCCATCATAGTTATCTACATAAATGGCGATTTATTTTTAAAATGAGCTGGCTACGATACCCTTCTCTGGTCAGATATGGAATGTCAGATATATATCCTATCCATAGGTAGTAAACATTCGACCCTCTAATTTCACATTTATTTTTTATGAATTTTTGTTAAGTGCCATTTTAACACACAAGTCTATGGGGAATGCTTTACGCGCGTGAGACCTGTACACATTTCGGCTCGTATGAACAATCCATTGCAAGCGATCATTCCGATAGCAGCCTTTTTCTCCTTTGAGAAACACACGCTTATATTCCGGGTTCATTTGTTTAGAACATTGCCGCTATTACACCATGGCAACTGACGTCATCGCTTCGGTATATCGACTTGCAACGTATGCACACTTGAATGGTAGCTCACAAATTCACTGCTCAATACATTCATATTGCAATTATTTTGTTATCAGCAAGCAGTAGAACAGGTACATTTCCTCTCAACATTTTATTTTATCTACACAAATAAAATAATAGGTTATTGTATCATCTGTATTACTAGCTAATTCAAACAATCATATTTTAGGACTAACTTTTTATAGCACACGGTTGATGAGAGACAACACACAGTGCGCTCCCCTTTAACATGTATGTACCCTGAAAGTATGTGGTAGGTATATAGAGCAGTGGGTAGGTATATAGAGCAGTACCACGGCAACTATAGGAATTAATTTTGGAAAATGAGAAATAAATAAGTATACCATGGAATACTGTATACGTGAAATACCCACGCTACTTGTGTTACGTAAGTCGTGTATAAGCAACATTAATTGCATATACGAGAGTCAATTTCGATTTGTTAATCACAAGAAATATGAAACGTTAAAATAGATCAACTGGAAGAATGGTTGTGTTGAGAGCCTCCTTTATTTATCTACATTTAATCCCTATTCCTGTAAGCATGGTAAGTGGTTTGTAAGAATGCATCTTTTTTATCTTGAAACCAATGACATATCTACAGTTCTCTTTTTTTTGTAAATTCTATCAGACACGAATACATGATGGTGAGGGTGATAATGATTTTTTTTTCCTTTTGATTGAGATTTTTTAAGAATAGAGATATAAAACAAGAAAGTTTAATATAACGTAAGAATTGAAATATAAAACTAGAATTAATTTTTATTGAATTGACCGTCTGGGAATAGATAGAAGTAGTTCTGGTGGCTCTTAGTCGTAATAGTGATTCTCGGACTACTATTCATCTAAAGTATACCCTTGATGTGAAATATTTGATATTGAGCGGCAGAGAGAAGCTGGTCATTTTGTAGGCCTATCGTTTTTTAGCCGTTGGTGAATTATTCATTGATCACCCGGAACTGAAGTTTCTCCCACCATAATTAACCAATGGTAATTCTCCTTTAATATGAAAGCTATCTCACCTTCAAAACCGAGGTGCTGACATGCCATTTGGGAATAGTTGCTGTTCCAATTATCCTGATGTATAAACACGTGTTCGTTAGCGAGCGAGCGTGATGTCAGAGCAAGTGGTCCTTCGCTTGGATTTTCATCTGGTCCAAGGACTTTTAACGACAGGATGAACATGTCTACAGGGTTTACATTGCAAGAAGAACGGTTTATATCTTTATTTTTACGATAAATGACTGTGACTATGTGTTAAGAATTGGAACACTTTATTGATTAAAAATGTGAAGGGTTGTGAATATCGTAAGCATGTTCACTTGTGGAAACCAATTAAAGTATATTATACCGCTTTCAGTAACTCGCTGGTCCAGACCAGCTCCGGGCTAAGTCGTAAAATTTTGGGTTTATGAATGCCGCGTGCTAAAGTAGCCGCGCCAGACCGGTGCTATTTGAAAGCAGAAAAAAGAATGAAAAATAGTGGCGCATGTTTGTGAAAAATCCATCAAAGAATACAGAAGTTATAAAAAAAAATATTATTTGATTTGTGACGTCATATGCGAGCAGCTTTCCTACAGATCGTATGGTAAAAAAATCCATGAAATGTCAATTTCTAAGAAAATTGAAAATGGTTTTTATCGCACCTTCAGTATATCAATACACAAATGATTGAAGACCCACTCCTAAAAAGAAAATGAAAAATAATAAGTTATCACGAACCACACAAAAATGAAATTTATGCATTTCATATTACATAACATATGGGGCAGCTGCTCGTTTATGACGTCACAAACCATAAACTTTCTTATTCCTTAACGGATTTTCCTCAAACTTTAACCAATATTTTTCATTGTTTTTCTGCTATTTTTTAAACAAAGTTTTTATCAGGGTGAATTTCCCCTTTAAGGTCGCGCGACTCTGCTATGTAGTTACTAAACGCTTGTGGTGCGGACTATTTAGTGCGAGACTGGTGCAGACGAAAAAAAATAATGAGTTACTGAAAACGGTATGAGAGGTATAGCTTTCATAAACGGGAAGTATAAACTTTGGAAGCAAATTTCAAAGACCTACTTGCCCCGATGTCTAGTAATCATCCAGCTAGTATTCATGTTGTCAAGAACTATAATTCTGCATGAACTTTGAATGGTGATAATCGCTTTAATGAATAATATGTCGCGGCAACTGTGCTGTTATGACGATTGAGTGTGAAAATCTATTAAAATTATGGGTACAAATAAGCACGAGTTTAATGACCGCAACGGAATTAAAAGGAGTTTCACATACCATGCTCGCATCTTGAACCATGGTAACCATCCAAACAGAGACAGGAGTATCCCGTGTTTGTTTCCTCGCAACTCCCTCCATAAAGACAGGGTCTAGAATGGCACGCTAGCGACATCAATAACGCACAGAACATAAATTATGATAAGTATAAACTTGTGTCTCAGTAATCCCGTTAACATTGGTACGCGATAAGGATAAAGGTATATGCTACTTGTTAAAAACGAAACCTACTGTATATCTTTAAAATGTTTTTAAAAGAATTAAATGGTCTTTAAAGGGCGAAGAAAAGTGATGAATGTAAATGCTACGTTATTTGTGATTATTGCAGATTCATAGTCCATGTGTTTATATCATGATTATAGTGCCACTACTTGTCTTTCCCTATTTTCAGCATCCCCCCCCCCCCCAGCAATATCGAAGTTGTTTGGATTTAGTGAATTTCAAACTTCCATAGACTTTCTTGAGAGACGATGATGATGATCATGGAATATATATGGAGTATAGATAAACAGTATATGCATAAATAAGACATACAGGTCCCACAATATGGAACTTACTGCCATATCCTATCATGGAAAACGCTTTCTTGTAAACTTTCAAGACAAATCTTAATATTTATATAATATCCATTTGATTTGATTTGATTTGATTTCCATTTTGTTCTTTAAAGCATTCAATTTATTTATATTCTACCATGTATTCTACCTGAGAGGAGATGGAAAGGGGAGGGTCGAGGGTACAGAGTGGGGGTTGAGCAGGGTGAGAAGTTCAAATTAAGCCAGTTCGGAGTTCCATTCTGCGCATGATCAGAGGGAGCTCATTTGTACTAAAATGACGCGGTGGTTAAACTTTCAATGAGATAAGAATAATATTTGATGTATCAATTATTCAAATAGTCTTTTGAATTGTGTTTTTACTAGATCCACAAAGACAGCAGTGTGTCCACTACCGCCTTGTATTAAACAGTTGATCAAGTACGTTGTTATAACAACATGCTAATGCATTCAAAGTAGAAATGCAACAAATACCTTCATAGAGTGTTCATTCGTGTGCTAATATTTTGTTCTAATCCATTTCTAAACCCTGCTATGTAAGGCTTGCTTATGCAATATCTTGCTTTGAAATTTGCCTATCATAATGAAAGAAATGAAAGGCTATTTCAACAAACTTGCCCGTTATTATGTAAACGTAACTGGATTTAGCTTGCCTTACAGACACCATGTAAGAGTCAAATAGCCAATTATGAAATTAAATTACATTACATATTATTTTGTATAGTTTTCCTGTCCTATATGGTATTGTCTCCCGCTGTTTTCTTTGTTTGCTTTTTATTGTCTATATCTGTTAATTTTTTCCCTCCTTGCGGCTTACCAAATTAGGATTGGATATAGCTTTTCAATAATTAAATTCATCATCATCCACCGTGACTGGGCTACAATGTGTCATAGAATTATATCCAGTCGCATTCACATCACTATTCTCTAAACACATAAGTCCTGCGCTCCGCATCAGTAGGATTCATTTATCATTATTTCGTATTAATCAATCCAGTGTTGTACTGCCTTAATGCTCGGCCTTGCCCTTATGGCGCCTAATAAGGAAGCATGTTTGGAACAAATAAAGCAAATCTAAACAAACATAACATAAATTTATAAAAGAGATAGTGAGGCTCGTTTCGAGAAAGAACCTGAGGGTGGTATTTGGCAAGCGATAAGAATCAGTTTGAGCATACTCAGCTGTTGCTATGTTTGACAAACCTCTGACAAATTTTCAGGCTGGCAAGCGCAACCTTTTCTTCAAAGGTATGCATGTAATATTTAATGTTAGTAAGCGGGTTCATTTTCCTATAGTGGAAACAGCACAGTAAGGAACAGCCTGGGAACTATTTTCGAAGAGAAGGGGTTGGCTTTTTAATTAAAAAAGGATCTTCTCTCCCGAATGAACGCCAATTTCGTCAAGAAAAAATTATCAAGCGAAAAAAAATATTCACTCCCGAATGAAAATTTTCAACAAGACAAATTTTGACAAGCAAATTGAGAATTACCAATATTTGTAAAAAGAAACAGTATACAGGCCTAGATTTTTCTTCACTTTTCCAAAAAGGCAGCAAAAAAATACAAGGGTTTAATAATCATGATCATTATGTCGATCATAGCAAATTATTTGAAGTTTAATCGGTTACTGATGGATCTAAGATATATGAGTTATTATGGTCAATAGATCTGTGAAACAGGCTCCTTGTGAAGGAAATGCAATGTGGGGTTATTAATTGTTTTTATTATAATTATATATTGTCTTTTATCTCCAACTATAATTTCAGAGTCAGAGGAACTGCATGAGGTTGTTTTGATATCATCAAAACAGTATGGCAAATAGGTAATAGTTGACAGGGCCAAATCCCGCTAGTTAAAATAATTTGTTTATGTGATCCTATTTGATTGATGGACTGATTGATGGGTGGATTGATTGATTGGTTGGTTGGTTGGTTGATTCATTGATTGATTGATTGATTGATTGATTGATTGATTGATTGATTGATTGATTGATTGATTGATTGATTGATTGATTGATTGATTGATTGATTGATTGATTGATTGATTGATTCGTCAATTGATTGATTAATTGATTCATTCACTCACTCACTCATTCATTCATTCATTCCTTCTTTGAATTTTTCTTTTCAAGTTCAACATTAACATTACGAAATAATGCGAAATATGATATATTTATTGGGTGCAAGCAAGAAATGTATTAACGAAAATTATATTATTTTTGTGTATGGTTACCTGGTATGGTACAATAGAAATGTCGTGCATCGTGTGGACTCGAATGACATCTTGGCAGGTTCTTTGTTAGCCAATTCACATCGGGTGGTAAGGGTTTTGGAATGTACTGTACAGTTTCACCATTCGACATAGTCATGTTTCGACATGACTTCGTGGTCAGAAGTGGGCAAACGTCTTGTACGTCATATGACGCTGCTATATGGGAATTAATGAAACTAATAATTTAGTATTGAATTCACATTGAAGATCAAAGTCATAAAGAATGTAAAAATTAAACATATTTAGACTCTATATTGATCAAATTTGAAATAGATGGACTGCAGATATTGACCAATCGAATTCTGGATTTAGTTTTAATCTTATAGATTCATTTTTATTTCTCAAGTGTATAAATTCAAATCCTGGAGATTTTGAAATATTTTAGCATTAAAACTAAATCTAGAATTCTTCTGTTCCCTAACTACAGTCCATCTGGATTTATTTTTCAAATCCCTGCAATTTAGCGTTATAATTTGAATGCGAAAAGGCGTCAGATACATTATGGACAATATCGCGTGGCAATACATTTATTTCAGACCAACTTTGTCCTGATACACTAATGCACTAGTCTATCATGTGAATTTAAAACCAAGTCTTTAAAATCGGTTTAGGGGGCGATGTGGCATTCCAGGTGACTTGCTACAAACTTATTTTTTCTTTTCATTTTTATCAAATTAAATCTATCGAAACCAACATTTAGTGCGCACTCACAATTACCATCATTGCTCAACAGAGTATGTTCAATCTTTTGATTGTACAAGGGGTTAGATCCACAAAGGTAAATTATTGGCAAAATTATTTCAAAAATGATATGAAAGACTATCAAATATGTCATGACAAAGGCCTAATGTCTAAAACTTACAATAAGCATTAAAAGGGTAGGGTCAATCCTTGACAAAATAGGTGATTTCAAGAACTGTGTTGTTCGTGGTGTTGGTGTTGGAAGTACAATTTCAATTGTGTTTCCTAGATCCACAACCTACTCCGAGCTTACAAAATAATCCTGGGGCCCGTAACACAAAGCTTTGCAATGATCGTAGAACATCTTTCTACGATTGATTGGATTGACTACAATGTAGAATCAATCGTGAAATCAAGCGTACGATTAATCGCTAACCTTTGTGTTACGGGACACTGATCACGATATCAACAGCTGAACACAAAGTGACTGACTTTCGGGGGGCATCTTCATTTTAGGTTTGGTGTTATATTCTTGTAAAAAAATAACCCAACACCAACACCAAAAAGTCAACACTGTACTAACCTTGAAGTCACCCAATGTGTATAGGAGACAGTCAGAACAGTATAACTGGGAAGTGGCATTTCAGCATGCGAGCATGGGCCTATTTTATTCAAGCTACCCGATATTGAAGGCAGGAAAATGTCTTCTGTAAAAACATGATTTAATAGTATGTGTTTTTTTAATGGCCTTTACCTGTTGCGAGAAGTATTATTTCCGTGATGAGGATGATGATAAAATGAGATGTCCACTGGTCAATCGCCTGAAAATAAGAGACATTTAAGACATACACTATACAGTGCGTTCCAGAAAAAACGAAACCGAGATTTTTTCGATGATTTATCATAACTTTATCTCAAATACAATAGAAAAGTGACTTACCATTGTAAAACTTAGAATCTCTTCTTTCATCTGAAATTACTTGGATTAATTCTTATTCACGAATGAGTGAGCAAAAACAATTTGAAGAGGTGATACCAAAAAGTCACTTGGCGGGCTGTATCTGGGTTTCTTAAAGAAAACCACATTACTACAAAATTCAATATCTGCTCTTCACTTTGATACCTCAATTACAGAAAATGGTCAAGAAATAACAAAGTTCTGCTTATTTGAAATAAAGCTTGAATTTCAATAATTTCATAAAATGAAGAGGTTTTACAGGCAAGCGTTCCGAGTCACTCGACACTCCGTTTTGTTGACGATCAGCCATGCAGTAAGTCTTATTGTTAACCGTGCGATAGCTTCTGTGGGAAACCGGTGAAAACACATTTATTTGATGAAATTATGGAAATACAAGCATTGTTTCGAGGGAACAGAACTTTATTTACTTCTTGACCATTTTCTGTGATTAAGGTATCAAATAAAAGAGCAGATGTTGAACTTTTTAGGAATGTGATTTTTCTTTTTGAAATTCAGATACCCCCGCCAAATGAGTGTTTGGTATCCTTTATTCAAATTGTTTTTGCTCACTCATGCGTGAATGAGGAATAATCTAAGTAATTTGAGATGAAAGAGGAGATAAGCTTTACAGTGGTAGGTCACTTGTATATTGTATTTGTGATAACTAGTGATAAATCATCGATAAATCTCGTTTCGTTTTTCTGGGACGCACTGTATATGCATAAAATTCGATTCAAGTTGATTAAATCATCGATCGATCGATTGATTGATTGATTGATTGATTGATTGATCGAGTAAGTGAGTGAGTGAGTGTTCTACAATCATTGCCAAGCTTTGTGTTACGGTCCCTAGATCTGCGTTTCGTGTGCAAAATTCTTTCATGAGACGCCATGCAAGTACGACTGGTCATCACGACATGCCCGGTGCCTGAACCCGTGACTGTTAGCACTCCAGCCGCTAAGCAGTGTTGTAGTAAAGGCTCAAACCTACAAGGCCAAGGCTTTAATGCTCAAGGCTTCAATACTCAAGGCCAAGGCATAGAAACCACAGGCCAAGGCCTGAAAACCTCAAGGCCGAGGCATTTCAAACTTTCGATATATACAATGAGCCAACAATCTGACAATGCTTAGAAGGCAGACATGGCACACAGGGCAAAATGTATAAAAGGTGTAAGTGAGCAAAAAAAATGACCCTCGTACATGTAAAACAAAAATAATTTCATACTAGATTTTAGACAAAATATTAAAATGATAATATAGTTACCTTTGTACATTTAATACATTATTTTACTAGGCGATTTACATTGCAATAATCATTATCACCACGGTCATCTGATCCTGGCATGTCCATTCTCAATGTAAGTCTTTCTCTACTCCCTGAGACAGGGGCGGCAGAACGTATATTTGTTTGGTGGGGGGTCAAAGCCAAAAAGGGCACTTGTATGTCAAAATGGGCATTTTGTTGCAAACATATATTTTCAAAATGAGATTATCAACTGCGTGAAGTAGTTGTGTGTTTGTAGAAATTAAGTTGAGCAAAGCCCTTTTTAAATAATTTCTAACTCATAAGATCGATATTTTGATTTAGGCTTTACTTTTCCGCGAGAAAGCATAGCGAGCAAGCGGTTTTGAAAAAAAATATGAAGTTGTAAAACTCGATTTTTTGTCCATTATGGCGCTAATCACAGTTGAAAGGGCGTCCTCGCGAGTTGTTGCCAGCGCGAATCACCAGCTCAAACTTCTGACCATTTCGTGTTATGAGACCTAAACATTAAATATTCCGAGTTCTTTTTGTAATCATTGAAAAGATGTGTATCTAACTATGAAATTAACGCGAGCGCGAAGCGCGAGCTAAAATTTTTATATTACTGCCCATAAAAGGAAGCTGTTAAGGACTGTATTTAGTGACTCATAAATAGGATACATAACTAACCGATCAAATAATGCGAGCGCAAAGCGCGAGCGAGCTAAAAAAAATTGTGATCTTCCAACCTGAAAACTGGACATTCAAAAAAAAATTGTAACCATGAACAGGATTAGTACCGTACTAAATAATAATTAATGCGAGCGCGATCCAAATTGTGTGATTTTCGGACCGAAAATTTTGTATGTTTGATTATAAAAAAAAGTTTTTCTTTTTTAAAAAGGGCATATTTCATTTGAAAAAAAGGCATTTTCGATTTTAGGAAAACGGCTCATTTTTTTCATACAGGGAATTTTCGGGGAGGGGGCAAAAGAGCACATGGCGCAAGGCGATATTTTTCAAATGCTGACCTGAAAAGAGTCATTTTTAGGACTTGTCAGTTTTCATTTTTTTTTTCTGCTTACAACCACTTTGAACATTCAATTCTCATTTTTTGTATCTTCTACACTTATTTCACATCAAAAACCGGAATAAGGATATTAACAAAGTAACGTTTTATTCAAAAGGATATAAAATAAACGGGGCGCACCCCATACCCTAAGTTGGGGGAGGGTAAATTAATTATTTCTTGAAACAGTAAAATAAAGTTCTCTATTAAACAATATTGACACAAAAACAAAAACGCTGTTTATTTACTTGAAACTGTAGTGAAATGAAATTCACTGTCTAACCATATGATTGAAAAGTAGTAAGCATTTTTATTTACTTTGTTTTGTCAATATGAGATATTAGACCCAAAACAAAATATATACAATTTAGAAAAGATGTACTGCCTCCAACACTTACATATTTTGCAGTATATTCTGCCGAAGCAGCTAAATGTGTCACCCCCATATTTCTTACGCCCTCACACGTTTTTTTCTCCTCCCCCTCTCTCTCTATCTCTTCCCATTCCTCTTTCTCACCTGTTTAAAAATATCAGAACCCCCCCCCCCCCCCAAAAAAAAAAAAAAAAAAAAAAAAAAAAGAGAGAGAGAGAGAGAAAAAAAAAGGTCCACCGCCAAGAATAAACTTTAAAAAGGAAAAAATGAAAGGAAAAGGAGTAAATGTGATATTATTTTCTAAACATATTGTCACAATATATCACAAAATTAGCTTTTCTTATAGTAGTAGGGTGAAAATTTTCGCTAGCTCGCTTCAATCGCTTTCAACTTTCTTGGCAGAATTTTTTCTGTATATGCCATGCTTGGCCCCTCAAAATTTTGGGCTTAACGTGCCATTGACATAGCCCATTTGAAGACTGTACTCAAGTTTACCACATCTTTTCAGAATATCATTAAGACTTTCTTGTTAGCCAAAGAAAATAATAGAAGGAAAATCCTAATAGAAATCAACCTTGTTATCATTATTTGGTGTTCGCTATTTTTAAAGTATGAAAATTGTTGTCAAAATTGCAGTCAGATCTGTAAGAATTATTCCTGTCATCAAATCACTATGATATTTATCATAATCATTATTACTATCATTATTATTGATATTGCCATTATCATCATTAGTCATGATTACAACACATTACCAATAAATAATGTTATTTTTCATCACTGCTGTTTTCTTTGTTACATATGTGATGGTAATTCTTGATAATTGTTATAATTTTACGAGGCCGACATCATTTTCAAGCTTAACTGCTCACAGTGGCGGTCTCCTGCATTCCTTTAAACTGATATTTTCTTTCAACTGAATAATGCTTCTTGCTGATACTTATTTTTCATTGCTTTATTATGACTATTGATTAATTGTTTTGTAAAATTTAAATGTATCACCTTTGTAGATGTTATGTTGCATATCTATCTTCAATGCAGAAATAAAATAAAATAATTACAATTGATGGCACTGTTAGTACACTTACTACTGCTGCTGCTACTGCTGACTATTAGTATTGACCATTAGTGTCATCAAATACAAACAATTGAAAATTTGCAATTACGTATATAAAAACAAATGGAAGTACAAAATACAAAATGCCTTGAAAAAGCCTTGAAATTTCAAGGCTCAAAATCCTCAAGGCCAAGGCATAAATGTTCAAGGCCAAGGCTTTGAAATAGTAGGCCTTAAGGCCAAGGCCGAGCATCAAGGCACTACAACACTGTTTATTGTAACAATTATTTTCTTTCATTGTATTTGACTTGTTTGATATTATGCCAAATAAAATAGTAACAATAATAATAATCCGTTATGAGTACGTTTTGTGTCCGTCGGCCAATGAGACCGGGCCTTTAGTGTATACCACAAGAAAGGATCACCGGGTCGTTCTAAAAGTCGCTCTTAACATACGAACAGCTTTATGAAACAGGGGCTGTGGAACGGTTTTGAAAGTGGGAGGCTGAGCCGAGAGTAGGGGGCTGGCCATGCAAAAATTTAATCAGATGGTCATTTTTACGTTTTTGTACACGGTTTTTTTAACGCCCTTGCAGCCATGCCCCCCCCCCCCCCCCCCGTTTATTTATCTATTTTTTTTATATTTATTGGTGTATTCATATTCCAGAATCATTCAATATTTGCACTGCATTTTTACATCTTTTTCCTGTTGTTTTACTCTTAGATACATAATTATAATGTCACTGTTAGATGTACCTAGCATTCTGCTCTGTCAATACCTGTTGTGAACGATGATAGTTATATATTGCAGGAAGAGGCTGATAAAGACTGTATATATGTAACACCAGAAGACTTTTCAAATGAAAACTCAGGTAAAACACATGGTTTTTCACTCCTGCATTTAAATTGCCGTAGCTTGCCAAAACACTATGATGATATAACGTCTCTACTGTCACATTTAAATAATTCTTTTGGTCTTTTAGCATTTACTGAAACATGGTTGGACAATGGTAAAAAAGTTGAATTTAATATCGATGGATATAAGACTGAGAGTAAATCACGAAATAATAGAAAAGGAGGAGGAGTTGCATTTGCCATTAGAAATGATGTAAGATACATCATGCGTAATGACATCTCAGTATTCAATTGTCATTGTGAAAGCCTTTTTATTGAAATTTTAAAACCAGGAAAGAACATTATTGTTGGTGTCTTCTATAGACCACCTGATCAATCACATGCACATTTTATGGATACTTTAAGATATTTTTTGTCTACAGTTCATAATGAGAAAAAAGAATGTATATTTCTTGGAGACCTTAATATTGATTTAATGAAATTAGATGTGCAGAGTTCTTGTAATGAGTTGCTTGAATTATTTTACTCATATTGCTTTTTTCCTTGTATTACAAAACCAACAAGAATAACTAAATCCACAGCTTCATTGATTAACAATTTATTTACAAATAGAATGTGCAATATTTCCACAGGAATACTAACCTGTGACATATCTGATCATTTGCCAATATTTGCCATGTTTGATTTTAAAGGTATATATGAAGATGAACCTGTAACATATAAACATCAAATTAATGATATCAATATTGACTGTTTTCTGAATGTTTTATCTTCAACTGAGTTTGATAATCTGCTTTGCAGATATCAGGAAGAGCCAAATTATATGTATAAACAATTTATGGAGTTTTTCTCTGAGACTTATATTAAATGTTTTCCTCTCAGAAGATTAAAAATAAAGAAAAATCATAACCATGGTTTAACAAAAAACTTAAACAGATGTGTTCTAAAAAAAATAATTTATATAAAAGGTATATTGAAAATCCTACATCACACAGAAAAGAATGTTATACTAAATTTCGAAATTCTTATACAAAACAAATACGTGATGCAAAAAGAGATTACTACTTTTCTAAGTGTCATATGTTTAAAGGAAACATTAATAAAACATGGAAAACAATTAATGATCTGTTACAAAGAAAAAAATTCCATAAAAACACCTCTGTATTCCTATGTAACGGTACACTTATTTGTGAATCCAAGTATATCGCTGTAGGTTTCAATTATTATTTTAAGAATATTGGTAATGAAATAGCTGGAATGAATAATAGTAACTCTTGCAACAACATTGAATCATTCTTGGGTAAAAGTTGTCCCTACACAGCTTATTTTTTACCTATTACAGAAAAAGAAATAATTAATATTGTTACATCTTTCAAAAATGGAAAAGCCCCTGGTTTTGACTCTATTGATTGCACTGTTGTCAAAAGAGTAATACATGTTATTTCTAAACCACTTTGCAGTATTTTTAATTTATGTATTGAAAAGGGTATTGTACCTCAAGGTCTGAAAGTTGCTAAAGTTATTCCTAGGTAGGTAAGTATATAGTGATATACTGCAATATCTAATAGTGCTCGACTGTGTAGGAGCTGAGTATAAATAATTTATTGGTTGGATTGCTTAACTAAGCTAGTCGTACAGACTGTTTCACCCTAAGGCTCATCAGCGATTCCTATACATAAAAAGGGACCAAAAGATTTATTTACAAATTATAGACCTATTTCTTTACTACCACTATTTTCGAAAAAATTTTAAAGATGCATCTATACACGACTTCAAAACTTTCTTGATAAAAACAAAATTCTTTATAATAAACAGTTTGGTTTCAGAGCTGGACATTCCACTCATCATGCTATCTTAAATTTTTTAATGAGTGTGTCTAAAGCAATTGAAAACAAAGAGATTATTATTGGACTGTTCTAAAGCATTTGACTCCATAAATCACAAAATACTTTAAAAAAAACTTTCTCATTATGGAATCCGTGGTGTTACTTTAAATTTATTTCACAGTTATTTGAGTAACCGTAAACAATTTACAGTGTTCAATTCTATAAACTCTAATTATCAAACTGTTTCTTGCAGTATTCCGCAAGGATCAATCCCCGGTCCCATACTTTTTTTTATTTACATCAATGATTTAAATTCAGTATCTCCACTATTAAATTGTTTGTTTTTTTCAGACGACACCAATATGTTTTATAAACACAATGATGTGGAATGTCTTACTCAAAACTTTAATTCTGAACTTTCAAAGGTAAAACATACCTTTTCAATCAATGAATCCCAGTTGTGGGTCGGTCATTGGAGAGGCACACCAGTTTTAATCTGTTAGTATTTTTTTTTTCTTTTTTCATGATTTTTTTTTTTTGTCACACCTTGTGTTAATATGCCCATTTAATATTTTTTCCCCCATGTAAAGTTAAATTCAGAACACAGTGCGCTTAGAAACGCCCGTATAAAGCGCCCTATAAATGTTTTGTATTATTATTTATTAGCAAATGGGTTGAAGCGAATAAATAACAACTTGATTATGAAAAGACCCATGTAATGCTGTTCAATGCTCCGAAAAATAGTGCAAAAGAAGTAAATATAAATATTAATGGCAACTTAATTCAACATGTAAATACTATACAATTTTTAGGAATTAGTATAGACAAGGATTTAAAATGGAAGACACAAGTTTATGAGGTTTTAAGGAAAGTTTCCAAAACAATAGGAATAATGAGTAAACTTAAAGACATTTTACCACAAAATAATCTTCATAAATTGTATAATTCATTGATTTTACCTTACATATCTTATTGCAATATTGTTTGGGGATCCTGCAAGCAACACTTACTGAACCGCATCTTTCTTCTTCAAAAGAGAGCAGTTCGTATAATATGCCATAAACCCTTTCTAAGTCATAGCAGACCTTTTTTCTTGAAATTAAATATACTCCCAATTTCTTTACTACATGATTTTCAATTATCTGTTTTTATGTATTCCTATTATAACAACCTTTTGCCTAATAATTTTGACAACATTTTTCAAACCAATAGAGATATACATACATATAATAATAGAAACTCAGCCAATACTCGTGCAATATATGGCCATTATTCTTTCTCAAACAACATATTTTTATGTAGGGGTCCCATTATTTGGAATAAGATCCCTCAAAATATCAAGCAGTGCAAAACCCTTAAAAGCTTTAAAAGACATTTAGAAATACATTTCATGCAAAAAGTCTAATACTAATAGTAATACTGATATAGATACAATTGTATACTTTTGTAATGTTTGTTGACTGCATTTGTTTTTTTTAATTGTGTTGTTTTGTGTTAATTTCAGGATCACTAACTTATAAGTTCTTTGTAACTTTTCAGTGATCCTTCCACTATTCTTAAATATGCTAATTTTTCGTTATAATGTATTTCATTGACATATCTATACTTCTTGATTTGTATGTTTTTTATGAAGATTGTGGTAAATAAAGTTTCAAATTTCAAATTTCAAATCAAAGTACATTTATAATAAATCATTTTTACAATGAAAAAATGCATGACACATGCAGGATTGAAACGTAGCAATGAAATGAAACAGTGGAGGGGCCTACTAAAAAGCAAAGCTTGTAAAATGTAGACCCCCTATCAAAATTTTATACAAGGGTAATATGATATAAGTAGAGTAAAATAATGAGCAAAATTCTATAAAATTATATAGCTATAAACACTGTAACACACATGTTTTCGCGGCCCCTGATAAGCACCAACATGGTATACTCTCTTCAAATCTCAATCCATTCCGTTTAGTGAGGACAAAATATTAATATTTTCTTACCATCATAAAACTAAATTTTTGATGCCCAAGAACGATGATGATGAATTCATTGAATTCCTCCAATCAAATCGTATTCGGAGAGATGCTTATTCCGCGTAGGATAAGAGCAAAGCTGGATGTAAGCGTCCTCGAGTCTCTGATGAAAATACTAAACTTGTTGCATGAGCAGGCCTGTTGGAGTGACTAGTGAGCATGGTTTGGTGCAAATGAAAGCATCTCGGTATCAAATGAAATCATTGGCTCATTTTAATTGCAGTTACAAAGCGCTTCATAATACACTAGATAAACATGTTAGATTTCAAATAGCCACCACCTTTAAAAGAGATTAATAGTTGGTTAAACAGTAGAGGGCGTTCGACTAAAGGTATGAATTATAAAAGCGTACACTATTTCATAAATATTCACTGAAAGAAATATTTTGAAGAAATTCCTAAATTTCTTGCATAATGTTATGTCAATTTGTACTACCAGTTGGTTTTTCAAGAGTCATAATAAGTCATGACTAAATTAACTTCACTTCATAATGTTTTATATATATTCATGTTTTTATTATCGAAAGTTTACATTATGAAGTGAATAATATTGTGATTAATTTTATAACTTTAACTTTCGGAGTATAGTTTTTTCAAATATTTAAATGATATTCTTTTATTTCTTGAATTTTTCTGTTTTAATCTTTCAACTGGGGCTGCGAAACGAATTTGAAACTAGGGGGCCCAAAGAATGACAATTAGATGATATTTTTTTGCGTTTTGTACACGCTTATTTGAAATGGGTGAGGTGAAGCCCCCCCCCCCCCTCCGCTCAATTTCACCTGTATTAAACTCAGTGGCTGATCTAGCTTTTTGCTAAGAGGGGATTTGACCCGATAACGAAGAGCTTCTTACCCCCGCCCCCCTTGATCCGCCTCTATTCTGTATGTGCAACTCTCCTAAACAGGGAAGGGTATTGAAGTTTCATCCCACAATCCTTTTTTATTATTTTAACCCCCCCACCTTCTAGATCTGCCACTGTTAATGTAGGCGCAATAATGTTCCCTCAAGATAATTATTCATTTCATCCTTGCCCCACTACGGTCCGGTAAGTTTCATTGAATAAATAATGATAATTACTCTGGTTTTAAGTATATAGAGTATTGTCACCGCGGCATTCACTGCCTCGTCACACGTCGGAAGAATTATCATTATCATGCGGGCTGTTATTACAATAAATTTAATGAAATTTAATGAAATAATCACATAATGGTGGTGAGACTGACTTGTTTGTGGTCGTTAAGACCATTATAATCATGGATGATAAGCATTAATTAATTGTCTACTTGGAGTCGTGCTGCCTGAAACTGAACAGGTCAATTACTCATTTTGACTTTACTCCATTATACAGTACGTGTCAATAAAAAGTCGTGGGTATTAACAAATATACAAAATGGGGATAATTTTTTTCACATGTATTCTTGGGTTTGGGGGTCTCATCTATCAAATAAAAGTAAAAGTTTGGACAGAATGTTACACTTGAGTGAGCACGGTCAATTTTTGTAAAGCTCGCAGAAATCGGTTTGCGCAGAGATGCTCATTTTCACGATGTGTCAAGGAAAAGAGGCAAGAGCAAACTGACAGTGCGGAACATTTCTCATACATTTCTCTTGCATTTTTAGCCAATTTAAATATAACAGATACATCTAAATATTTTGTAACCACTTTGCCACCAAAATTAACATTTTAACCTAAGGTAAGCATAACCTTTACCTTTTTTTTTGTTCCAGCTGGATCTGAGGACATAATTGAATGTAAACAAAAGTTTATTTTAGACATTTCCAGCATTCTTTCGCTAAGTTTTTATCATTAAAAATTAGTTTACATTTCGTATTTCATTTAATACTTGTTTCTCCACACTTTTGCCAAGCTTGACAATGATTGACAAAACAAAATTCAAGCATAAGCCATTTCATGTCAATCACAGCTCCGTGTAAAGCAGATAATCATCACGATGGCTTCGGTGTTTTGGGCAAGGAAATAAGTTAAAAAGATTTAAGATATCTTCAAATCAACCTTCGTAGCTAATGTCCATGTGTTCTTCATGATTAACGTCTTCTTTTATTCAGATAACTATTTCCAAGTTCTGCGAAAATTAATTTTCACGAACTGTTCAAAAGTGAGTGGTGCTCACTCAAGCATGAAGATATACGACAGTCATACCGTCATTTGCTTAACATGCTTATAGCAATCTGTACCAATGTTTAAATGTGAAAAAATCTTCAGGATATATATAATTTTACAGGATTGTTTCTAAGTGTAAACTTGTTATACGCACTGTAGAAATATGCCTAGTCTAGCGTGCCTTTTACGATATTAGAGTATCCACGATCACAATAGATCCAATATCAAGAAAGAAGAAATAAAGTTAATTAAAACAAACTAATAAACTTAAACTTAACTTGTAGATGTATTGTGGCTCAGTGGATAGCCTCCTTTCTTTGAACCCCAAGATAGGTACGCATACATTCGTAATTCCGAAGCTTCGTAATTCCGAAGGTTCGGTTATTCCGAAGCTTCGTAATTCCGAAGGTTCGTAATTCCGAAGGTTCGTTAATCCGAAAACGAAATAAGGTTCGTAATTCCGAAGGTTCGTCAATTCGAAAACGAAATAAGGTTCGTAATTCCGAAGGTTCGTCAATCCGAAAACGAAATAAGGTTCGTCAATCCGAAAACGAAATAAGGTTCGTAATTCCGAAGGTTCGTTAATCCGAAAACGAAATAAGGTTCGTAATTCCGAAGGTTCGTTAATCCGAAAACGAAATACGGTTCGTTAATCCGAAAATTAAATAAGGTTCGTATTTCCGAAAATGAAAATTATTCATTTTGGTAACAAACACGGTGTTGTCATTACAAGATAACACGATATTATGCAATGATAGTAATAACGATCGATGATACATGCGTGTGTTGTGGCCAAAAGCATGTATTTCATTAAGAATAGGCGCCCGGATCAAGCATAGGCTAATTTCGATTTTATCTGAGCAATTGCTGCCTTTAGCAAATGGTTTAAGGATGCAGGGAATTAAGTTTGTTGGTCGCGTGCGAGTAACCTCCAGATAATACTATTTGTATTGGAGGGGATGTCATTTTTAATAACAGCTTCTGCTGGTAATAAAACTAAAAATAATACTAATAATAATCCTTGTGAGATGTTGAAAGTGCGAATCGCAAGCTCAAACTAGTAGACATTTCATGTAACAAGACTTGAACTTAAACATTCTGAGCATTTTTTGTAATCGTGAGAAAGATGTGTATCTTACTAAAGAATTAACGCGAGCGCGAAGCGCGAGCTGTAATTTGTTTATATACTGACCTGGGGCCCGTTGCATAAAACTTTTTACCTGAGAAAACTCAGATTGTTTTTACCGGAGTTTTTTCCCTGTGCTAAAGTAAATGGCGGAAATCAGACTAACCTTAGTTTTCAGTTTTTACCAGAGTTTTCTCAGGTAAAAAGTTTTATGCAACAGGCTTCAGAAAGTAACCTTTTAAGGACTGCATTTAGTGACTCATGAAGAGTATATCTCACGAACTAAATAATGAGAGCGCGAACCGCAAGCTTAAAATTTGTGATATTCCAACCTGAAAACTGGACATTTTATAGATTTTTTTGTAACCAGGAATAGAATGAGTTCCTCAATAAACAATACTTGATGCGAGCGAGAAACGTGAGCCAAATTTTTCCGATTTTCCAACCTGAAAACTGGACATTCTAAGCATTCTTGTAAAAAAATAATTGATGCAAGTGCTAATAAGCGCGAGCCCAAAAGGGTATTCCATTTTGAAAAGGTCACTTTTTTCCGACGGGATTTTTGGGGGCAAGTATCCATCCCCAAGTTAGTTAAATTCACATCCTTTTTTCATGATTACGAAATAAAATCGGAACGTTTACTTTTTATGTGGGGCGTTTTGGCCCAGTGGATAAGTCTTCTGACTTTAAGGCAGAGGGTCGTAGGTTCGAATCCAAGTCATGGCATTATTTCCTTCAGCAAGAAATTTATTCACACTGTGCTGCACTCAACCCAGGTGAGGTGAATGGGTACCCGGTAGAAATTCGTTAATGCCTTCCTTTGGGCGCCTAGGCAGCCCAGCTAAAGCCGGGATAATAATAATAGCTGGGAGAACAGTTTTCAGAACTAAAGTGGCTTCCCTGGGTAAATAATATCCATACCATTATTATCATTTTAGGCCTACATGAAATTTCAAAAAGTTTGAGCACGTGATCCGCTCGCAACATCTCACAAGGATGCCCTTTTAACAGTAATTGACCAAAAAGGTGAATTTTACATCTTCAGATTTGTTTTTTTTTCCCAAACCGTTTGCTCGCTCCGCTCGCAGAAATGAAACGTAAATATATAACTTATCAATCAGAGATCACTTTAAAAATTTTGCTCAACTTAATTACTACAAAACACACAACCTCTTTACACAGATAATAATCTTATGGCGAAAATATCCGTTTGCACCAAAATGCCCCTACTGGCCCCTTTTTTGGCTTTGCCCCCCCCCCCCCCAAAAAAAAAAAAAAAAAAAAAAAAAAAAAAAAAAAGAGGAAAATACGTTCCGCCGCCACTGGTTGAAACACGCATCGTCTTCATGGCTAACTGCAAAAAGTTCTTAAAATGTCCCCTTTAGATCAGGTCAGAGCTTGTATTTAAAATTTCTGTTCGCGCTTCTTGCTAGCAGTTATTATCTAGTTACAGAGGCATCTCGTTTTGAAGATCACAAACATATTGCCCATCATATTAAAAAAAAAATATAGCTCGCGCTCGCATTATTTAAAAAGGGTTTTATCATGTTATTACATATTTATTTTATAAGTATAAAGCTAATTATTGACTGTTAGGACTACCCTTTCAAAGAAACAAACAAAAATCAATTTTAAGCTGCCGATCGAGGAAAATATGGCTGAAAAAAAAATTACCCCCCCCCCCCCCCTATTTGACAAAAGTTGGATCCGCTGGGAGGGAGGCAGGGGGCACTTGCACCCCAAAAATGAAATAAAAAACAGGGAAATTCATATTTTTCCAAAATGGGAAAGTTCCTTTTTCAAAAATAAATATGCTGTTTTTCATGTTTTTCGAAATATAATACTCTTTTTAAAGTATACAAGTTAAGTTTTCAGGCTGGAATATTGCAAATTTTCAGCTTGCGCTTCGCACTCTCAATCATTCGATTGGAGAAATATGTATCCTAAAGAGGTCACTAAATGCTTTCTTTAACAGGTTCCTTTTCTGGTCAGTATGTTTAAGCTCGCGTTTTGCGCTCGTGTTAATTCTATAGTTAGATGCACATCTTTTTAATGACAGCAGAAATCTGCTCGGATTTTTAAAAACTTATTTTCATTTTTTATTGAAATACCCTTAAGTTTTAGCTTGTGATTCACGCTCGCAACACCTCGCAATAATGCCATTTTAAGAATAATTGACCCCCAAAACGAGTTTTACAACTTCACCTTTAAATTTTTTTTTACCAAGCCGCTCGCTCATTATACTCTCTCCCGAAAAATAAAGCCTAAATATACATTTTGTCATAATAAGAAGTCACTTCAAAAAAGTTTTTCTCTACTTAATCACTATCAAACACACAATGACTTCAAGCAGATAATAATCTTAAGGTGAAAATATCACCAAAGTGCCCATTTTGACGTATGTGTTTCATTTTTTGGCTTTACCCACCGAATGAAAATTCGTTCGGCCGCCCTTGCCTTCCCATCCTCATAACAATTGAACGGCAACAGTGTCCCCCGCCCCCCCCCCCCCTTGCCTCTGCCTCTGCTTTCCCGGTTATCATTTTTCGGATTAACGAACCTTATTTTGTTTTCGGATTAACGAACCTTATTTCGTTTTCGGATTAACGAACCTTCGGAACAACGAACCTTATTTTGTTTTCGGATTAACGAACCTTCGGAACAACGAACCTTATTTCGTTTTCGGATTAACGAACCTTCGGAACAACGAACCTTATTTCGTTTTCGGATTATCGAACCTTCGGAACAACGAACCTTATTTCGTTTTCGGATTATCGAACCTTCGGAATAACGAACCGTCGGAATAACGCCACAAATGTTCGGATTAACGAACCCTTTTTCGTTTTCGGATTAACGAACATCGAGGTATAGGCAATTTACGTGTTTCGGAATTACGAACCTTCGGAATAAAGAACCTTCGGAATTACGAAGCTTCGGAATTACGAAGTGTAACTGATAGGTATGGGGCTTGAACCCCAAGGCAACATCGCGGCCTTTGACAAGGTGTTTATCTATATTTTCCACTCTCCACTCAGTTATAATAAATGTGTATCCAGTAGAAAAAACTTCCTTGAATGCTCGAGCGTCCGATCAGGGTAGCCGTGCTAAAACCGGGGTAATAAATAGAATGAAGCGCTTAGAAACATTGTAGCGCCATATACATGTTGCAAATCATTATTATTATTAGAATTAAAGCAGGGTTTTTAATAGACTATATAGACCTGTCTGAGCGAATGTATTTGTCAGAGGCATTTTCGGTTTCAGTTGAGAAACCCGTTAAGTTTGCTGAGTCTGATCATGATCGATAGGACCGGTTCGAAACCAATTTCCCGCGTTGTCACATCTAATTTGCATAAACAAAATGGCCGCCAAAGTGGCAATTTTCGAGCTCATGTCTCCCGTATTCTATAGTATTCCTTGCTACGGATAGAGAGGCCATCTTGAATAAATGATATGTGTCATGTTGCTTACAAACTTTTAATATTGATCGTGAAACAATTACATTGTTTTATCAACTACTTATGGTAATGCATGCATTTTTAAATCTTATGTTATAACCTAGACATACAACTTGAAGGGTTTCTTATTTTAAGATATCGCTCACAACAATTTGATTGAATGGGCAGCAATAAAATAATTGAATCGTGATTGGTGCTCATATAGTTTATTGATTTGCAAATATCTTACATATTTTCATGTCTTACATTATATACGTATTGTACATGTTTATAACAAGTCCTGTTAAAATAACAATAATCTTTGCAATCATTCTCCAATTTTCAATTATCTCTATTGGATGCTACACATTACTCCCTTCTGTTTTTATTTGAAGTTAACTGTCAAGCTCGAGTTTATTCAATAATGAGTTATAGGGGATAAATCTGAATTGTT
This sequence comes from Lytechinus pictus, assembly GCF_037042905.1. Taxonomy (NCBI): domain Eukaryota; kingdom Metazoa; phylum Echinodermata; class Echinoidea; order Temnopleuroida; family Toxopneustidae; genus Lytechinus; species Lytechinus pictus. The sequence continues at coordinate 5,915,821 of NC_087261.1, forward strand.
TTCGGGTTTTCAATGTATATCTTGTCAGTGTAACAATTATTTCCATGAGACGACTGTTTCTTGTATCATTTTACCTATTATTTTGATAAGGCCCATCTAAAGCTTGGTCAAGGTCAATAATGTGATCTTTTTTCGAATATCATCCAATATTCTCATCATACGCAAATATAGGCCATCTGATTTGTATTACATTTTTCAACATCATGATATTCATCGTCAACCTCCCCCAAAAAATAAATAAGTAAATAATTTTTTTTTAAATAGTGTCTCATAACTCAAACATGGATCTATGTATTATCTCTCTAACCACAGTCCATACTCTCCAATACTTCTTATTTTATAGCCCTACTCAACCTTCATAAAAAAAACACTATATGTATAAAAAGATTGGTGGTATTCCTTATTTCAACGAAAATATAACACATATGCAATTCTCATTTAATTCTTTTGTAAGTCTCGTAAGCAATAATGGCTGCATGAATGGGGAAAAGGTAGTTGAGGGGGTCGAACATCTCCGTCAAGAACTTCGCCAGAGTTTTCCCGTAGTAGAGACGTAAATCATGTCCTTCCGAATTATGAATGCCGATTACACCAATGAACCAGATCATACCATTTTGCAGAACGATGTAGACCAGACAGATTTTAGTCCACTTCACCACAGAAGGACCACTTAGCACCTGTCGTTGGACGATGAGTAGGAACCTTGCCACTACCAAGAGATGGAATATACCAAAGAATCCATAAAGGATGGTGTAGTAGGCTAAGACGAGTTCGTCGTGGGAAAGAAGGGGTGCGCAGGATATTGCGGCAATGGAACATGCGATTCTGATAATGCTAAGCAAGAAGGATGAAGTGCAACTCACTAGGAGTATGACCTCGTGTCCCTGTAATGTCATGTCTTTGTGGTTCGGGCCTTCGTCCATTGGAAGATTTCTGGAGGATTTCGACAAGAAGGACTGGTAGAAAATGAGTCCAATTAGGGGAATCGCGAAAGCAATTTTCAAACACCAGACCGCATAGAGCATGGAGTGTGCAGTATTTTGTGGTAGCACAATGCTAACCGTAATGATAATTACACCAAAAATAAACGAGGTAAACAACATCAAAACTAAAGGCAACGACGAATGCCTTATAGTTCGATTAGATAGATAAAGGTCTTGCGTATCGTCGATTTGTTGAACATTTCTATTGCAGACTTTTAAAGGAGCAAAAAACGCTCTTAGGGATTCTCGAACTGCCAAAAGGCGCGAAGCCTGGTGTTCAAATAATGGCACAAAGTTGGGGTTGTCGATATCCGCGTTCATAAATCGATGCGGGATGACTGACTTCCACATCTCCCAAATAATTCCCGCAGCAATGAATCCACATTCAGCGTCGACTTTGGAAGATATCTCATTGTGTTTGTACAAGAACTTCTCCAATGATCCAGGAAGTTCACAAGGGTCTTTAGATGAATTCAGGGATTCACTTATTGGTACCACTACTTTGACGGCCATTATCCAAAAAGAAAACACAAACGTGATTCCAAAGAAATGCTGTTGAATCGCTCCATCGAGAAAGGATGCATCATGGTAAGTGTTAAAGAAGATCAAGGCACAGAGGATAAGAGTGATGAAACTAATATGAAGCATCAATCTGGTTATCACTGCTGCAGAGGACGTTGCGGACATTTCTACAACCTCGAAGCATTTGACAACACGGACCAGTCGCAGGGGGATGTTCATGAGCGCTGTTACACCCAAAATGTTAAAGACGACTAGCAGTGATCTATCTGGCTCTGTGAACAATTTGGGATGATCATGACGATTCTTTGACATGTGCGGCGAAACGGATCCTGTTTCTCTTTTCGATAGGCCTACAATCGCTCCCATTTCATCCTTTAAAGCGCTGAGATCTGGTAGAGACGAAGAAAGATTTAGAAGGCTTTGGTGTGAACAGGATGGCGCAATCTCATTTTCATATCTTGCCCATACAGGCAATTCATTTTCTGGTTTCCGAAAGGAAGGCATGGATTCTGTATCTTCGTTCTGAGATCCTCCTGTTCGACCCTGGACTGGTGATGTAGTTTTCCGTCTGTAGTCATGCACAGGCTCGCCCCGAGGGAAGTAATCATCGGACAACTTGGCTAGCACATTGGCACAATGTCCGCATCGTAGCGACCAAAATGCCTGTTGTTCTCGGTGAAGCTTTCTCCTCTTCATCAGAAGCAGAATGGCACGAAGTTGAACATAGTACGTAAAAGCGATGAGTAAGCAACGTGTAATGATGAAAGACAGATCTACTTTAGCCAAAGATCCAAATTTTGGATCGGGTGGCATGAATGGAAATACAGCGCAGCACAGGCCGACGCTTAAAAGAAGACAACGCAGAAGGGTGTGTCCGTAAGGTGCTTTATCCATTATTTTGCTTTTCTTTGTCCTTTAAGTTGACTTTCTTCACTCGGCAAATTCCAATATTACACGGGTTAAATCTGTGCACGAACAGAAACTCTCCTTTGTATTGTAATTTACAAAGTCATGAAAATTGGTTAAAACTAGTTTATGCGAAAATCAAAAGTCTGATTTCAAATTAGCTTCAGTATTTTGATATTCAAAACGATATAGCCATGCTTGTAGTTACTTTCAGATCGCCGTAAAAGAGTCATATGAGCAAAATAAATGAAGATGATCAAATGACTTTTTGATGACAAATCACAGTTTAGTCCCAGAATTAATTATGTCAATATTAGTATTAAGGGGAAATAACTGTTATTCTTTCAGTTTCTATACCTGCCATAATGATAGGTAGTATAATGAAATTGAAATCGAATAGAATTAATTACAACAGTACTTCAAGATGTGAACACTTCAGAGTAATATATATATAGGCCTTTATATATATTACAAGGAAATAAACTCAATGGATAGAAGAGGTGTCAATATGAACTTTCAACAATATTAAAATATTATGGCGAAATACACTTAATGACAAAACAGGATCTCTTCTATGAGACTAGGAGACAGAAGGAGTTAGAGAGGAAAATATCACTATAACATCATTTTTTTTTAGACAAAGAACATTATCAAAGTATGATATTACAATCACTTGACTATTTATAATACAAATAATAATTTAACATTATGTGGTATATGAGGATATTCATGTTCCTCCATGTCTCTCCGCAAAATCGCACTCACACTTAACTCGCGTCACTCACCCCCCCCCCCCCATCCCTCTCCCATACACACCATTTCATACGCACTATTCCCTGAATATATATGAAAATTATAATACCATACCTCCAGTTCGTGTTCACCCCTTTTGTAACGTAAATGCATTGACAAAAAATTGAAATAAAGGAGATGTATAATTCTTTTTCCACTTTTTGAAGAGCGCACCCACATCCCTATTTATTTCCTCTCTTTTATCCTGTGTTAACGTAATCTTTCATCATGACGACTGCTTTTCTATCCAGATTACACGTAATTCCGCGGACATAGTAATATTAGATTAGTTGGAAAATATAATAATGATAAATAATGTTTCATTTCTCCACGTTAGCTTCTTCAAATATCAAACTGCTCTACCAGCGGGCCCTGAATAATATAACATGTTAATTATTACCCTTATCCAACCTTAATGCTGGTTGGTTGCCTGGTTGGTTGGTTGGTTGGTTGGTTGGTTGGTTGGTTGGTTGGTTGGTTGGTTGGTTGGTTGGTTGGTTGGTTGGTTGGTTGGTTGGTTGGTTGGTTGGTTGGTTGGTTGGTTGGTTGGTTGGTTGGTTGGTTGGTTGACTGTTTGATTGATTGATTGATAATTAGTATTGATTGGTCGCTTTGAAAGCTCATGATTGGAGAAAGATGATTGAAAGCTTTATTAAATGGTTTTAAAAAAGAAAAAGAAAAAGAATGAAGGTAAAAGATAAGAGAAAAAGAAAAGGAAAATAATAGGGAAAAGATGAGTGAATTAATTAAGATGAGAGGGAAACTTGTTAAATCAAAAACTTCTAAAAAGAAATTAATTCTGAGCGGCTAATCGGGGAAAATATGCCGGTGAAAAAATTTGTGCGAAAGCTGGATCCACCCCTGTCATCTCGTATTGCAAGCTCACAAAAGCGCAGGAGCCAATACATCTTTGTCGACCGCTGATACTTATATCAGCGGTTATTTGTTCACGGCATCAAACACATTTTTCGTGCATTATGAGCGTTATCAAATGGTTCGACATCAGGGATACTCATCTAGTCATCTGCGTCTCTCTTGCGGAGTGCCCCAGGGTACGAAACTTGGGCCTATCCTCTTCCTTGTACTCGTCAATGATGCTGCTATAAGTACAAGGTATCGATGGAAGTATGTAGACGACTTAAGCATTGTGGAGGTTTTACCAAAGAACCAGCAAAGCTCCATGCAGGACCATGTTAATTTGCTGAGTCAATGGTGCATCTCAAATGACGTTACGCCTAAACCCGAAAAGTGCAAAGTCATGCAAGTGTCCTTCCTGAAGGTCCCTCCACCCCAGCTAGACATCACAATCAAGGATTGTCACTTGGAACGTGTCAACTCGTTAACCCTTCTTGGTGTGATGATTCGTTCGGATCTCAAGTGGGATGATCAAGTCCAACACATGATTTCACGCTCTTCAAGAAGACTGTATATCCTCTGCATTCTAAAGAAATTTGGTGTTGATAAGCATGATCTCGTAAATATCTACAAAGTGTACATTCGTCCACTGTTGGAGTTTGGTGTTCCGGTTTGGGGATCTGCAATCACTAAAACACAAAGTGACGAAATTGAAAGACTCCAAAAACGAGCTCTTCGTATGATTTTGTATCCGTCATCTCTTTCATACTCTCAACAACTCACTCTTTTTGGCCTCCCTTCATTATGTGAACGCAGAAAGGATCTCATCTTGAGTTTTGGACTTGGTCTTCTCAAATCTCACCGCCATCGAGACATGTTACCCCCCACACGTCAATCTGTTTCGCGACACAGTTCGGCCCTGCGTAATGCATCTTCTGGACTTACCGCGATGCAGAACTCAGAGATATAAGAACTCAACTATCCCTCATGTCACAGCATTATTGAATGCTGCTCTGTGATATGTGCCTCTGTATATGCCATTGAAGTCAATGCCAACCCTTGTTCATGTTTGTATATAATTTGTGTGTAAAAGTATGACATTGTTTTCTTCCCTTCACCCTTCACCTCCTTTTTCATAACTTACAAAAGTTTCCCCCCTCAGTTTACATTGAAATCAATCAACATAATACATATCCCAATATTTTTGTGTGTTTTTATCGGTCATTATATTTTCTCTTTATATAGCATTATCCCCTTAATCATATTTCTGTAATGTGTAGAACCTCAAGTGCAATATTTAATCTTACTATTACGTTCTTATTATATTTTGTTAATTCGTATATAATTTAATGTATTTTTCCTTTTTTCTGTTAACTTTGAATGTGTCAGTCTTCGGACTGTTTTACAATGTCTTTCATAATAAACCGAATTGAATTGAATTGAATTGAATTATATTTCCAGATTATTTTATATATATTTTCTCCTTTTATACACATCATTGAATCCAGTTTGCTTGAGTCCATGATGGCATATGTTTTACCTACGTTCAGCAGCACCCATCCATCTTCTCAGGGCAATCTCCCCTTTTTTCTTTTTGTTTCTTCTCTTTTTCTGGGGGGGGGATGGGATGGGGAAGGGTGGATATATTTTAGGACGGGTTGTTTTGTCCTATATCAAACTATATTTATTTGGGTTTTTTTTCTCATTTGATTACATATACCTGTATTTGTACTTTGTTATTTTGTTATTTGTTGTGTTATCTATTTATTTTTTTTGCAACGGATATTTATGTTTATATATGGTATACAATTTGTTTTTGTTTGATGTAAGTGAAATAAATAAATTTGAATTTGAATTTGAATATCATTTTAATTATGCCCTTCCACTATTTTACGCTCTCTTCTTTCTTCTTTTCCTAACCCCTCTTCCTTCCTCTCTCTCTCTCTCTTTATCTCTCTCCTCTTTCAGTCCCAATCGTCATTTCCCCTACCCCCTTTCCCCTAGCTGTCTCCCTGTCTCTTAATCCCACTTTCTGTCTTACTCTCCCCCTGTCTTTCCTTCCTTTCTCCCCTTCTCCTTTTCAAGTTCTCTTTCTGTCATTAATCCATATTTGTCTCTTTTCTAAATTGCTTTGAATTTCACTTAGGCACTTAAATAGTCAAGGATCTAAATGCTGCAAATTTCAGTAGAAGGCTCCCCAATTCCAGAAAAATAAACATTACGAACAACTTGAAATCGAAAACCAGCTGGCTACTCAACTCATTTTGAGTGATGAGCTTATTTCAAATACCCACAATTCAATCCAAATTTTAGCAATGAATAACAAGAAGCGAATTATGTTTTATGCCACAATTGAAAAGAGATATGATAATGTAATAAACTTCAATGATATACTTATTGCATAATTCACCAAGACATCAACACAACCAATAAACAAACACACAATCTGCACTCTTGTAGCATACCGAAACTACTCATCCACTAAAATTCATTTTAACCAAACATACAATTCCCTAAAAGAAAACGAAACAATCTACAAAATAATTAATGTGACTAATCATTTTAAGAGTTTTAATTAACTTTCCAAAACAGAGGAAGTCGCATTAACTTTTTTAGCTGATGTTGAAATCTCAACAAACTTACAAATCATATCAAATAAAACGAGAAATGTAAGGCGTCCTAAACAGGGCTGTATAGGGTTAGCAACTGATATAGGCGATAAAATAACAGTTCTGGTATAGATCACTCATAATAAACAGCAATAAATGTCAAAGTTTGCTATTCAATACAAGAAAACTTGTATTGTCAATATTTCCTTCTATAATAACGGTTTTACAATATTATCAAAATATGATTCATCATCAACATCGTAATTATTGCTTTTAGTTTGGTACTTGCGTCAAAAACGATACCATACATGAATACAGGTAAGAAAGATGTTTGTTTACATAATGAAAAGGCAGTGACATGGTTCGATTGCTACGCTATGATTATGACATTCATGAACAAGACAGTTATCGACATACAAAATTCCTCTTCAACCGAAATATTTCACCCAATACGTTTTGGAAGATAAGAAAATGTTTAATTTTCGTTAGTGTTTCGAGAAGCTATTATACATACATGTACAAAGTTGATTATTGTTTTAAAGATCCGAACGTTTTATAAAAATTATATCTTTTACAATGGAAACTTCGCACGCTGGGCTTTAAAAATGTCATATCGGAAGAATGGTTTTGCAAGATAAGTTTCTTTTTACGAAATCAAAATTTGAATAAATGAAAAAGTTGTGTTTTTCGTTAAAAGATACATAAACTTTTTTATTTTATGTACTTTGATTTCATACGCCAATATATGATATTGGCATATATTTTTATATATTTTGAGGCTCAGATAGGCTGTATGGGCATGTATTCTCAATGATTAGGCTCTTTTCGACTAATTAGGACAATGAAATCATCCAATTCATATAAGAAGTAAAAATGTAGAATAAAAATGATATAAATACTTTATCAATCAGATTAAAACTATAGTTATAAAAAACATGATTTGAATAAAGTTCATAAATATTATGAAGGAATACTATCTACTGAATACAGCAAGAATCGTCCAAGAAATTAACTATAATAAGAATATCAAGCTAAAAGGTCTGTATTCCGTGCACCAACTCGTGAATTAGTTTCATACATAATTATTGCACATAATAATAATAAGTAACATAATAATGAAAATACTAAATATGATTAGGTTTATATAAATTTTGGAACTGTCAACACATATTTCATATTTAGCCACGCGGCCTTTGAATACTATTGTCATAAACAATTTATCTTTAAAAAATAGCAAAGTTTGTCGAATCTTCATAAATTTATTCGAGAAAACAAGCATGTATACATCGCTTCCAGCAAGTGTCGGTTTTAGTACCTAGTTCCACGTTTGTCTGTTTGTTTTGTTTTTTACAATTTAACCTCACTATTATTGGTTTAATCAACCCTATTTCAACTGGTTTTTCGCGTAGTAGTTTTATTGAGAATAATTTGACCCCCCCCCCAACCACCTTCAGAGCTCAAACGTGAAATGTTCGACGTAAAAAAAATCTTGGTGGAAAACACTTGCAGCAATAGAGTAAAAAAAATCCCCTCTCCAATTAAAGAGGGTTAACCTTTATCTTAATCTCAAAATAGCAGCAGAAGAATATGGATTACAAAACTCATGGGTCCGTATTCTAAAGTCGGGTTTAACTTAAACTCAGGGTTAAAGTTGTGGTTTAAGTATGGCGAGCCAATTGTTACATAAATCACTAACAGTAGAGATATCATACTTCAGCTCATTTGGCTCTCAAATCATTCATAATTGTCTAGGAAGTATAAAAAGATTATTGGCTTCACCATCGATGAATCAGGAAAGAGCACAGTAAACATAAGAAACATACAACTTAATAACAAATTTGATACTTTTGGCTTCCCATACTTAAACCACAACTTTAAACCTGAGTTTAACTTAAACCCGACTTCAGAATATGGGCCATAGTTATTAAACATTTTCCCTGATTGAACACTTGTACTTTTATTGTATTATTGTATTTAGCATTGCGTTCCCAATATAGAGGAGATGTTTTATGCAAGAAAAATGACACGCAGTTTTCACCTTCAAGAATTCGGGTCAATATTCCAGCCATGATTGTTCTCTAAAATCAAAACATCGGTATCAACATATTGTGATGATTGCAATCGGGAACGAAGGAAAGAAAACATAGATCAGAAAAAATTATTCTAATAGAATTAGATATAAATCTTATTGATCTAAATCGTGATAACTTGGTTCGACATTATTTTGTCCCAAACTTCTATCTTTTTAGAAAATAGATATCACCGAGGACTTTTTTCAATAAACCTGCGAAAATTTAAAACCTTTGAATCTTTGAAATTGATCGTAAAGCCAGTTAAAACTAGCTAGTTCTCAAAGTAACTTTGAGCCATTCGAATACTGAAAATATCGTCTTGTGTCTTATGTTGTGTATCAAAATTTAAAGTAAACAAAAACATATTTCAAAACAACATATGAAAACATTACGTTCTATCATGTCGGAATACACATGAAAATAGTTCGGCGAGTAGGCGATCTCGGCGGTGACGAAGTCGAAAACCTTGAGACAGTGTCACTCGTCCTGGTGGACGAGGTCACGGGAATCAGGGGAATCAGGCGATCATAGATCATCACATCGTCACCGTTCTGGAGCACGATCTTCCCCGATCTCGTCACGACCACGGCAATGTGATCGAGGGACGGACAACATCGCTGTTTCGTCACATGGTCAACAAATTCGCCATTGGATGAATAAGAGTCAATGTAAATCGCTGAGGGGTCATCTTTCCTTCCGTATGCGACAATGATGGAGTCATCCCTTGCTACAGCACATCGTACCCACTGCCAGACCTCGTGATTGATGTTGGCACATGTAGCTCCGATACTGTTTATGATAACCAACTCAGTCGCTGCCGATTGGATGACGAGCCGACCGTTCGACAACGCATGGAGACTGTAAATTGTTCCATTGTACGGAATAGAGCGGACTTTTTCACCGTTGTCGGACCGGTAGACGTTAAGTTTCCCCTGAATGTTGGAGTGATCGCGAGCGATGATCATGCCGTCGTGGTCGACGGTGAGGCATGTATGAGACCACGATCGTGGAACTTTAATATGCCGCTTCACCTTTCCGCGTTGCGTATTCCAAACTTCGATCGCCGTTCGCCCTTTTCGGCACACTGCCATTAAATCGGCCTCGATGGAAGATGAGTCTGTGATACAATGACTTTCAGATGTTACAAGGGTCGTGCTTCCATTTTCAATATTCATCGTATATAGTCCGTACTGATCATCGTCGTTCTCGCCCGTAAAAGCCACGCGATTTGTGTCAGTGGTCGCATTCAACAACCGAAACTTTGGAAGACCCACTTGAATAGTATGCTCCTTGCACCAGGCAGGGGCAGTGGTGACGAACCGACCAAGTAAGTTCGCATCGTCAACATCGCTCTTTTCTGGTTCAAACTTCACACTCTCTGCGATATCTTTGACTGTATTAATCATGTCCTGGTCCAGCTCCAGCTCCATACATCCAACAAGACGAGCGTTAGATGTCATTGGACCGTCCATTTGTAGTAATTCCTGGCTCCCATAATCTATTGTCCGTTCTGCGAGTCCTTTCGCTTCCATTATAATCTCGTCGGCTGAATCCAAACCTTCCCGAACCTCTTTGATCTGAGCCAGCAGCTTCTGCTTCACTTCATCGAGCTCATGCATGAGTGTAATTTGTCTTTGCTTGATTTCTCGGCTCTTTGCTTCTTTTTCCCCTTTCATCTCTCTCAAGCGATTGTCTTTCCATCTGTCTATCTTTAATTTCTCGTCTTTTGCGCGACTTTCGACCTTTCTTACAGAAACGCGGTAATCCTCCTCAATGTTACTTGACCTATCCTCAACGCGGACAAGCACTGCGAATGTTAGTCTCTTGAAGCGCTCGTTGACAGCCTCAGTGCATTCATCAATATTACGACGATCGAACACGAGCTCCTTGTCCTTATCAAGAATTTTCCCGAGTAACTCTCTGGCACTTTCCCGCCTTTCTTCCACCACTTTATTAATATCCTGATATTCGTGTCCTGAGTGGGTAAGGAGCACACAAACATCACATATTGGCTGGCGGCATTTCACGCAATACAGAAAAATATCCCGATGTCGATGCTCACAGCATCTCATGTTTGAAAGCGAAGAAGACGTCGGGGAATCCAATATCGTTTTAGCACACTTTCCCCGCGCACATCTGGAACAGAGATTTCTTCTCGTGAAGTATCTCGCATTGGGCTCCCTATCATCGGCCGTACTAAGCCATTTCTCACCGCACTCGTCGCATGAGTTGTGGTCCTCCCGAAACCGATCTGCCATTTTGTTTTCGTCTTATGACAATAACTTTGAGATAATATCACATTTCAGTAACAAAGTCTCGCTAAAGTTAATTCACGGCAGCGTCAAAGACATTCAACTCTTATATCCAGTTATCACGTCTGGCGCCTTATACTATCAATGATGGGTTTCCTTCGTAGATATAGAGTCCCACTTACTTTAAACGGTTACCGTAAGAACATAGAAATGTTCAGTTCCCAGCCAGGAAAACTTTATCGATGCAGCACATTTATGACTGAATAAAGTTCAAGTTTACTCGAACTAAGAGACATTGAATGCCAAAATTACTAGCTGGTCCGTGTCCATCATTGATACACTAGTCCATATCCTTAATTTGTGCTCATAAAACAATATGAAGTCCTGCATAAAAAAAATGTTTAAAAAAATGTTCATCCCCTTACTTCCGACGAACTTGGCTTGTTGGATGAAATCATAGGCGACTCCAGATTCGGAAATGTATACTCATCAACACATACCACTAGGTAATAATCCGTGTTCTCTTGTATTTTGTATGAACTGTTTTAGATGTTGCAATCGAATGACGGCCGAGCGCGATCCCAGCCTGCCCAAAATCACGCCTCAACTGTTATTTTCTCCTCTTCTCAAGTTTTCCTTTTATGCCAGATCGGAAGTAACGGAGTCAAAGGTTACGTATTGCAAACAAGTTCTTTTATTTGCGAAGCCTAGTCCGGAAACAGCGCCGCATTATTTCGAGCGCTTAGCAAACATGTTTTGCACCAGCGATCTTATTCAATGCCCCCCTTGGTAGGAGCAAAGTCCATGAAGTTAACCCGCTCTCACACCCCTGTGTGACACGAATGGGCGCCTGTTCAATGGTTGTATAGTGCCGTCTATAGACCCTTGCATTGCATATTAAAGTGCTTGTTGCTTTATTGATGAGAGAATAGATTCATTAGTATAAGACGCTTATCTGACACTTAATCTTCGATCCCCTCATCAACCCATTCAGACCAAATAATGTAACGACGCCAATGTTAAAGCGACGACTCGTCATCATTAACGAAAAGTTTAGGCATTTATTCCTTGTAGGCTTACACCTCTAAACTCCCAACAGGAAGGTGGGAGGGGTGGGAAGATGCATGCTAGCTTTATATAAATAACAGTAAATCGGGAGATCAAACTTTTATAAACTTGTTGATAAAAACTTTTTGTTCTGTTTTGCACCTTCGTCACGGTGTATTGAAATGAAAAAGTCATTTCGACGAGCAATAACTCTTTTAAAACACACTAGGCCCAATTGAAATAACAAGATTTCGCAATTAACCACCATGTGTATATTCCTGTATCTACCTAAATTGGTCTACTCACGACTGGACCGAATATGTTCTGCTTAAATATTCCTAGGAAATAGAAAGGACTAAATTCGTAGTTGCACCCATCTGAACCTGTCATCAATGCATTTGCACTGGTTTGTTTTCAGAGTAAATAACAGCAGAATGTTGAATAATAAGACATCGATGAAAAGTTCAGAGTACATTATATCTATAAGTAAGCTTTAAAGATTAATGATATAAATTAGTTGATCCTGTTTTTTTTTTTGTTATTAAATTTTTTTTAATAACGCAGTAAAAAAAACGCAGTTACAATATTTCAAATGCGTGTTTAACATTATACTTAATTATTCATACTTAGTTATATTGAGAGGAGAGACCTGTGAGTGATTCAGTTCGTTTTTCCAAGGCAACACCAAACAAATAACAATAATATGAGGAATAATAATAATGATAATGAAAACAATAATAATGATGTAGCGTTCAACTCATAGCCTTGTGATATGACACAGGACATGCTCTGTAGGCTAAACAATCCATGGCAGGTTCTATTGTTATTAATGCCATGGTAATATTTGGTTGATGTAATCTAATTTTTGATTTACTTTATTCATCATATCAGAATTAGTCGACCAGAAATCCGACAACGATTGTTGTTCTGAAGCCATCCACAACCTGAAAATTATTTTTGTACGCTAACCGCACCTGTGATCTCCAACCGTTGACTTAGAGACCCTATATGCTTTTATTTGTTCCACTTTTGGCCCGGGTTTCAAATGCGTATCTTTTATAGTGATTCTTCAACAGAAATCCAGAATTAAAGATATGGTGACGACTTTTACAAAGACAAAATACGATAGTAGATTATATGAAATTATATAGATTTCATCTCTTAAGAGAAGCACACGTCTTATCTTCATTCACAGGCCCCTTTCGGCCCTGTTAACAATGAAAGTTCCCAATGATTTTTCGCTGTAGTTTCGTTTTTTCAAAAAATCAAAAAAGTATAAAAAGTATATTTAGACGCAATGCTTTAGATGAATTGTGTTTTTAAACACAGTTCATATAAAATTGGTCATTCTAAACGGATTTACACTATGCAGTAAGGCTAAACTCTTTGCCCCCCCCCCCCCAAAAAAAAAAAATAAATGGTTATCAGTTGTTGTTGCTGTTTTAATTGCACCAAAGAATGATGGCCGGTACTTCTAGGTTGGTCAATTGGTCTTCATTAGCATAAATCATACTTACTTTTTTTTTTACTTTTCAAAATAACAGCCAAATAAGAGTAAGATACTGGAATGTCGGGGTGCTCACCATTTATTGACTTCGTGTACGCAAAATTAATGGAAAATTTTAGCATGTTCGCGAAAGGATGCTTTCATGAGTAAGAAGAGTACTCGAGATCAAAAAGGAGTGAAATTTTTTTACTCGAATTGAAAAGACCGTCAGTTACTGGTCCCAATTTGCATTTTTATTTCTGTCATGACTTCGACAAAATTTACTCTTGAGGCTGCGGCAATAGGTGTGATTAAGCAAAATTGTTCTTTGAATGGGAAAACTATACATATGGGCCGAAAATAACTGAAAGTGTACCTGAAACAATCAATGAGTCACATTCTGGATTGTTGGACGATAATGGTGACACTTTTTTTTACTAAGAGTGACGACACTGGGCTAGAAACTTTCATCTCAGATTTAGAGCGGTTTATGGCAAATTTATGGTTAGGCCTTTATACAACTTTCATACAACGTCCACCCCCTCTCCCCCCCCCCCCCCTCCCTCTCTCTCTCTCTCTCTCTCCCTCCCTCTCTCAGTCTGTTTCTCTCTCTCTCTCTCTCTCTCTCTCTCTCATTGTCCATGAAAAATACAATTGCGATCAATACAGAAAGCCGTAGATATTGTTAAGGACGGAAATGTTTTTTGTCCAGCAGCTGTACCGAGCACTACCTGATCGGATTAAAACTTTTTAGCCGGTGGCGGAACTAATATTCAAATTTCTTTGCAATTACGGATTTGGATGCTGGGCGAAACATATCTTCTTTTCTTTCTCTTTTCCTTCTTCTTCTCCTTTTATTTTTCTTCTTCTTCTACCTCTCCTCCTCCTCTTCTTCTTCTTCTTTTCCTCCTCCTCTTCTTATTCTTCTTCTTCTTCTTCTCCTCCCCCTCCTCATCCTTCTTCTTCTTTTTCTACTCCTTCTTCTTATTCTTCTTCTTCTCCTTCTCCTTCTCCTTCTTTTTCTTCTTCTTCTTCTTCTTCTTCTTCTTCTTCTTCTTCTTCTTCTTCTTCTTCTTCTTCTTCTTCTTCTTCTTCTTCTTCTTCTTCTTCTTCTTCTTCTTCGTCGTCTGCTTCTTCTTCGTCTTCTTCTTAGTCTCATGGTTGAAGAGAGGAATAGAATATACAAAATAAGTTTTCTATCCCCCCTTCCCCATTTACAACACGTTATTCATTTTCCTTCTCATCTTAAAAGGCTCATTTGTTTTGCCACAATTTGTACATTCATCTAAATTCTTTTTTTATATAAAAACAACAAAAAAATTCGAAACCCTCAATATATCACATGCTTGGTCGGAGGGCTCCTAATCTCATTGGTTGACTGGCTTTAGTTGATCCGCCATGTTATCCATGAGTGATCTCCAAAGGAAAAATAAAAACGGTCGTCGTTTGAGGGATTTTAAGGGAATTTCAACAAATTTTTTATGAATTTTTGTGTATAATGAAACATGACAAATATGAGTCATTTATCATTTGACCCCATACATCTACCCATGGACGTGAAACACTGGAAATTCAAGAATATGAAAGCAAACTCCATGCAGTATAGCAAAATTGTGCATAGGCCTATGTAAAAACAAACAAACAAATCTACCCATAAATCCTTTTCGAAATGTTTAGCATGTGTTTGCGAAGCTTCATCTGCATAAGGTTTTTTTTAAAAGATTTTCTCCATTTACAATAACTACTTTATCATAATGTTTTATAGGCCGCCTATATACTTGTCACCTAAGAAGAACACGGAATCGACATTTTAGAAAACGGAAAACCGGGGCCTATAATCTCCACTGAGGTTTTGTGAGCCCAAGTCATCGAGTTCATAATTTTCTTCAATTTATAGAATCAAATGATTTTATTGACTTTTTTATATTTCTGCAAAACGAGTCCTTATACGAGAAGGTTGTTACCATGTCACTGCTAACTTTCTTTGATTTTAATCGTTTTGAAAAGGGGAATCACTGACTTTTTGTCGTGTCGCTTGTTCATTCAAGTTATTTTTCTAAATGGCTGAAATAGAGAGATGATTGACGGGTAGAGATAGATAGATAGATAGATAGATAGATAGATAGATAGATAGATAGATAGATAGATAGATAGATAGATAGATAGATAGATAGATAGATAGATAGATAGATAGATAGATAGATAGATAGATATATAGATAGATAGATAGATAGATAGATAGATAGATAGATAGATAGATAGATAGATAGATAGATAGATAGATAGATAGATAGATAGATAGATAGATAGATAGATAGATAGCTAGCTAGATAGATAGATAGATAGATAGATAGATATATAGATAAAAGACAGATAAATAGATAGATATATAAATAGATAGATAGATGATGATGATGATGATGATGATGATGGGTTCTTGTATAGCGCCGGTATCCGCCTCAGCTGGGCGCTCATGGCGCTTGCTCAAAAATAGGAAATATTTAACAAATTTCAATGTCTTCAAACAGTGCTTAGGATCATCATTCAGATAGAAAGATAGATAGCTAGATAGATAGATAGATATATTGATAGATAGATAATCAAATGCGGAAGAAAAGAAGAAAATTTATATAACATGTATAATTCATAAATGTGATATATACCAGTAATGGACCATATGTTGGTCGGACCTTGTTTATCAAGCATTTCTAACCATTAGATATACGCATATTTTTTTTATCGTGGCATTAATCATATCGGACATCTCATACCATTTTGGACCCGCGCCAAAATAAACATCGTCTAAATCGCATGATCCGTTTCCCGCCATTTTTACATCTCCGGCATTGCGAAATCGTTCGGAACCCTTCCATCCTCGCAAGAGAAAATGGGGTTGTCTGATGATTCTGCAGTATGTATTTACTGTCATGGTAACATGATAATTGCTTGGCGGGCTAAAGAAAGCAAAATGCATGATAAAGAATTTCGATGGTTCTCTTCAAAATTATCATGCAATGTGTTTTTTCCCCATGAAAAAAATAATCCAAATGCTATAAGAACGCAAAATGATCGTCATAACTTGCCCCGATTATATGACAACCGCAGTATATTGGTATAATAGGCCTACATCTCTATGATTGCTGACCCTATGGGCACAGCGGACCGAGTTCAGTTGAACACGTTGATCAATCAAAAAGTCATTTGATTTGAATTCATGAATTGTAAGCGCAAGCTGCAATTATCGTATTTTTTTAATCAGTCAAATTTCTTACTGTGTATATCATAGTCTTTGTCTCAGAATTCAAAGTCAAACGAAATTCCAGCAACGGCGGAATATTAACGTTCTACTTTCCAATCTTTATGAAGAGTGTTTCTTAAAAAGACACCATACGGTCAACAGATCATCGCCTCAAGCGGTCTTCGCTTCAGACAGGGTATTGCCCTTTAGAGACGGATGATGTCATGATCAAGTATATAGGACCATAACCCACTGATGACCTGACTGATGCGCCCACAAGCAGACAACTGAATGCATCTTTTACCCATTAGAATTTAAATATGGCATTTTTCAGACCGTTAGGATTTAAAATAAAAATCTAACACCTTCTCTCGGTAAATGTTTTTATTTTTATATAGAATAGCCGTTTGAGAACTTGCTTCACTTAGTAATTAGATTTAGAAAGTTACCGAGAAATATTATATACTGACATTCCAACCCATTCCATGTTTGAGAAAGCTGTTTTACATAACCAAGACAAAATATGCAGATATTCTCTTTTGTTCGAGCACCCGATCGAATTAAATTCTGCTGTAAAATCTGTAAATTTATCCAATAAAACACATTATCAGTTTATATCCTTCACATCACAACTGTTTTGGGCACACGCATTAATATTATCTAGTTAAGCAAATGGAATAGTGACATTCACTTTGGGGGATATACCAAAACTTAAGATAGGTCTACCTTTGAAACCAACCTTTGTTTTCAATTTAAATTTTTTTGTGTTTGTCTCCTACCACCCCGCCCCCCCCCCCCACCCCCTCTCTTTTCTCTTCTCTCCCTCTCTCTCCCTTCTTTTTTCCTTTACTTTTTATTTTTATTTTTCCCCTAATCTTTCTCTTTCTCTTTATCTCTTTAAACAATGTCACAATATCTATCTTTCATCTGAAGTCTAAGAATTTATTAAATTCATTATTTATACAATTTTAAATGTACATGATATAAAAATCATATCTTACAATAGAATCTTTACTGACAAACAAATAATCATTCATGTCAATAGCTATAAATATATCCCTCCCTATCGCATTAGACGGTTATCTGGTAATGTACTCTTATCATTGTTCGATATCAAAACCTTCAGATCAATTTCAACATTGACACAGTACAAAGGTGTATTTTCCAACATGAATAAAATACAGAATTACTTAAAGTGCTTGTCTACAGATTCTTGAGTATAATTCCACACACAAATATTTGTTAATTTAAAAAAAAATTACAAATTTCAGTTTCTGAATACAAATTGTAAAACTCATACTTCTAAGAAATTTAATTAGTAAAAACCTAGGGTCCTGTTTCAGTAAATATGTCATCAAATGCACCAGCTGAAATTAAAAGACAAATGTGCTTTTGGCCAATCGATTGGCACAATTTCAGTGGCTTTTAACATAAGCATTTCATTTATGATTGATGACAAGTTTCATGAAATGGGGGCCAGATTGAGAGGCTGATTTTTAACATTTGAAAGTATAAAATTTTATTTAAAACAGCTTAACAGGGTAATCGCTTCAAATATTAACACAGAAAGAGTGAGACATCTTCCACATTGAGATTAGACGATGCTTAAACTTGGAACCACAAGTCACCTCTATCTATCAAATCATAACAAAGTTTGAAATATATTTTCAAAAGTGAAAGCATTCATATTAGATTTATAACTTGACTGTGGGGAGCTGAATGCAAGAAGATCGATTTCGTGTTCTGTACATATTTTTCACCATTTTTAGGTTCACAAATCTATGCAAATAAAATGCAAATAAATCGAGCATTCAGTTTGTGTAACATTTTGCCCCCCATATTCAAATCATTGATTTTAATTGTATAATCATATAATGTTATTTCAACCTTTTATCAATACAGGCTACAGATCCCTATTACTTGATTGGCTGGTGTAGAGCAAGCTGTAGTACGATTTCACAATTTCTACTCCAAAGCGAATGACTTTCAGAGGATTATGCAGGAAAACAATTCTGAACTGCTCCAAATTAATTACAAATATACATGTATTAAAAACAAAAGTTAATTGGACTCTTGACATTTTTTTTTCTTCTGCAATAAAGCATCCTAATTTCACATTCATGTACAGTAATGTACAAGTATATGGTGGGAATGAGCTGAGAAGACAACAAATCAAAATGCTACAAAATATTTCATCAAGTATTGCTTTTTTTTCTCTCTAAGTGAAATGTTTCTCACTTCCAGAATGAATACAGTTGAAATATAAAGACTTACATCACAACACAGCAGCTTGCAGAGCTAGAATGTAAACTAATGAAACCTGGTGTCTTCAAACAAATGCCGGATGAAAGAAAAACTCTGGTACTGCTAACAACAGAAAATAAAATGTTCACAGAATTTATGTAGTCATTATTTTGTTTAGCTTCTGTGGTCTTGTCTTCTTATGAATGTACAATGTAAAACTGTATTCTCGTTTTGGCTTGAGAGCGTTAATTCAAATATATGTATCTGCTTTTATTTAGGTGGGTTTTTTTTTGTTTTTGTTTTTTGAATTTTTCATGTAAGGTGTCGTTGCAGGAGCAAACACCAAATCCTTTTATTAATCATGATAGAATGACACCCATTTGTTTACATTTAACTATCTTAATCCTATCAAAACATACTGATAAGACACTGGTAAGCATTAAGCATGGAAGAGAAAAGCTAGATACATTCACAGAAGTTTTAAATTGATGGAAGTAAAGGCAATGACTGAAATATACATGTATAAAAGCAAGAAAGTGTAAATAAACCATCTAGAAAATGCTGTATATGTACATGTATGTACATTACAGAGGTAATCAACAAGGCTGTGAATATACAATGTTTTTTGCTTTCATTTTCATTTTAGCATTTGCCACAATATACAGAATATCTGATAAAACAGAAATCAGTAAAATAGAAATATTCAATGCATGATACTTGTATATCACTTCTCACTGCTGTGTGATTGATTAGTAAATGCAATCAAATTCCCATTTCTTATCCAATCAGAATTAATATACATGTATCTATGTACTTTTCAAAGTCTAGGATTGGATAGAAATGCATTCAAATGAATTCTATAAGACTGCAAGTTCAGAATGCTTTCATTCTTGCCTTTTTTTGTCAATTGAAGGAAAGAATGCATTAATAACACATATTATGTATATCATACCAAGCATAAAAATACATAGAGATTCTGAATTTTTAATTACCAGTAACTTTTCAATTGAAAATATACAAAGTGGTATGAATGAAAAAATATTCATATCAGCTTGTGATATAAAAGTCTCATGCAATAAGAGTATGTTCAAATTTCATAAGACTGCACAAAAATATCTTACGTTGAAGCTATGAAGCGGCTGTTTGCATTTGTTCTACGTCTTTCATCAAAGTTTTTTTTTAAATCACATTTACATGTACAGTGTACATATTAGTAATTTTGAGCACACACATCATTATAACATATATCTTGATTTACAGCTTTGGCAAATGTTCGAACAAGGTGATGACCTTTTTCATGCAAAATACTGAGACTATGTAAGAGAGGACATTGTGTTCAATCATATCAGTGATGCCACATGACAATAATGTTTGCATTCCCAGAAAAAAAATAGAATGAAACAATGATCTCAAATGGCCATTGCCAGTTTGCAATCGATTGCAAGCCTTTGTGTAACTTGAGGGCCCAAACTACCAGGAGAGTGACATATTTTTATTCCTTTGTGAAATTGTGGCATTTTACCAAAGATTTATCTTCTTACTTAATTCAAGGCATGGGCAGAGTACTGCAATGACACAGATGACACCATTCCAGAAATTTCCTTGAACATCACTCAGAATAAAAAGTAAGTCTTGTTGTAGAAATGGTCAGGATCAAAAATGCAAATGTAGATATCATACACAACTTGATATGCAACCTATCTGGGCCCCATCTTACAAAGAGTTACGACTGATCCGATCATTCTCAAATGTATGGAAATCCATCAGTGTCATAATTTTTTTACAGGAAATTTGCAGTGTCCTTTGTAAACAAAGAGAAGCACACTGAATTTTCAATAAAACATTGCATGTATGAATATACAGCAAATCTAGAAAATATTTTAAAGAAACATGCATTTTTTATGTTGCTTGCTTTTCATAGTTGTGGTTGATTTGATCAATCACATCTCTTTGTAAGATTGGACCCAGAAGTGCACATTTGGGACTTGCACTCAATTTCTGTTTTAAGTCTTACTTGTGAATAAACACATCTCATTTTGCAACAGACTCCTGGACCCGGTTGCACAAAATTTACCAAAAATAAACTTTGCCATCCAACGGTAACTACTAACGGCCAACCAAAATCAAGGATTCCATAGGAAATAATAATGGATGGCAAATTTTTCCAGAATGGTAACTTTTATGCAGGAAACTATGTGTACGATATATACCTGCACATTGTATGTACAGTGTATATGTAAAACATAGCTCCTATTTTTCTTTACAACTTTCTTAAACACACCCCCCCCCCCTCCCCCTTCTCCTGGTCTCATTGTATGTAGAATATAAAGCACCTACTTTTAGAGTTCAATAAGGCAATAGGAAATCAGACAAGCTGTACATATACATGAGATAAGAATACCAGAGCAATCAACCAAATTCATATAGCTTACATGTAGTACAAACAAGATTAAAAAGCATCTCTTCTCATATTCTCATCAAAATCACAAAAATGTGACAATACTATAAATATCTTATCGGTGATAATACTTATACTTGTATTTCATCCATTTACAGTTTTAGAACAGGAATATGGTAATTCTGCCCATATTAATTGAAGCTGATTTGTTGCGATTCTGCAAAGTTACAATTTTATTTCTACAGTTTTTATTTTTCTTTGAATTTGTATTTAAAGTCTTGATTATTGAAATTATTTGAAATAGACAACAGGCACATATTTACAAAAAAGTTTATACTACATGTATCTCATGAATAAACAGTCTGTGAAGTACTGCAACTTGTAGCCTGACTGTAGCGTACTCAACAATATACCCCAAGGCATATCTACATTTAACTATGATTATCAGACAAAATACTGTACAAATTTAAGCTATGCTTTGCTTTATTGAAAAATTTTACATTGAAAAGAGATCGCATCTGCAGACTTTTTATATAATTACAACATATTAAACTCTAGTCAAGGTGATACTGAGAAGATACAAACTCCAGTACTGCAAGATTGATTTGAACATTTCTTAAACGAGACGTGAGGAGTCAGTGTACGGAGAAAGGTGTGTAATGTAAAAGCTACAAATTTACGCATTAATTAAACACCACCATGAATATTCATCAATACATGAACATTTATGAGTGGACCTAAGATTGAGAGTACCGGTACACACTTTCAGTGGCACTGCTACAACTTGGCAGCCTAACATATCTAACCCTTGTCAAATGCACTTCTGAGTGATTTCATTTCCACAAACCGCATGGATGTTCCTGCCATGTCTCCAACATTAATATTTAATACGATGAACTTGTTCTATAATCCTCAATTGATTGATTGCACTCTTTAGATCGAACTTCAGCTGAATATTACCGCACACCTCCATACCTGCAACAAAAAAAGAAAAGAAATGGTTAATATTGTCTTGTTGCTCCCCAAAGTCTTGTGGATCTGTGGGTAATGTTGATATTAATTAAATATTCGAAATGTATAAGGAGTAAGCCCCAAGTAACAGAGCCATGCATGCTCTGTGTCGATAATATTGTCATAAAATTTTTAAAACACTGGATTTAGGGGGGGGGGTGATTCTGGAAGATAACAGGCTAGACACGTCTCTCAAGACTTCCGCAATGCGTTAGCATAAGTTCAAGTATGGAGATGTTGATTAAAATTTTCACTGTACATTAATACAATATCAGGGCAAAAAACTAAGAGCTCATTATCTCATGGGATATCATTATCATGCCCACTCTGCCCCACTGTTAAGAAAACAGAAGTCTCGTAATATTTTTATTTGAACTATTTCTCCATTCCACTGCTTGGCTTCTTTTTTTTCCAGACTACACTACCTGTTAATGACCATGAAATTTGCACCCTAAATCACCGGATACATAATCCCAGTACCCCTTCTAAAGATTTGCTTCACTTTTGGCATGTTAAACTAATAATGTAATGAAATCTGTATAACACACTTTCTACGATAAAGGCTGAACAATGACACGACATTTGCTCCAGGCTTTATTTTGTCTAAGATATAGGGTTAGGGTTGCAAGAGGGTATTATATTAGGTTTAGGGTCAGGATTAGGATAGGACATAGTGTTAAACCCAGAGTTGAGTTGGTCATTCCATTAGTGTGTGGAATTCATAGAGGAGCAATTGTCGCCGGAGCAAATGTCATGGAACCAGGCTGGACAATGTTTAATGAGATATACACTGCATGATTCTATCTGAACTATTGTAATGGGAATGACTTACTTGGATGCCCAATCTGTTCTTCCATGTACAGGTTGTGCTCTTAAGCCATTGTTCCTTCCAGCTCCAAATGTATTTGTTACTCCTGCTTTTGATGTCTTCCATGGTTCTGAAAGGAATTTACAAATATTCGAATTACTTTCGCAATATCCCATGCAGAAAAAAATTAAGATAAATTTTGTTTCTGATGGCATAGTACAATACAATATACAACAGCGCACTGATAATTCATTTTATAGAAAATGGTGAGAAAAACTTGCATCTTGGTATGGTTAATGTATCTACAATGAAATGCATTAGTGCAAATATATGGTTGCCTTAAGGGCAGTTCCAGGAAAATAACAATTAATGTATGTCCAACAATCATTTCCCTGCACCTTTCCTTCAAATCATTTTATATGAATGAGAAAATACAGGCAATCATTCCAGGAAGGTCCCTTGTGAACATAGTTTACGGTATTGCCCATAACACAAACAGAAATATTTACTGTTTCTCCTGAGAAATTGTGTAGTGGCAAAAAAGAGCGATAGGACTGAGATACCCATTATTTCAATATCTAGAGAACAAAACAAATGATTGATTGTGATTTTTTACCTGATTGCTAAGAAAGCATGAATGCTTGTAAGCAAGCAACCAGAGGACCGAGGGTCCTCTCCGAAGGACCTGGTACTGAGGATTAATGCCTTACCAAAGGGCTCTAGCGCACAAAGTGGGAATCGAACCCGGGTCACCAGAATACGAATCCCCCGCTCTACCGACTGAGCTATCGCGCCTCCGATAAAATTTTTATTTCCGCACAGACGTTACATTGCAGAAGCATATACACATGAACAACTGAATATGTAAGCTGGGGGATTATTTCTTACCATTATAGCCTCCTATTCTAGTAGAGCTGTCTGGTTTGGATGAAAATGATGGAATATAGCTCCCTCCCCCTCCTCCACCGCCACCAAAGTTGTTATCTGGTCTCCTTGCGTAATTAGATCCTGGAACAGACAGAAGATCATAATAAATAGATAATGACATATAAGACAGACTCTTCAAGCAATAGCATTCTTGTCACAATTTATTCTTTGAGATCACAATTCGCGTATATGATTTTTATTGAATTATCACAAAGGCTTCTTCAAAACAAACCAAAAACTTATATTAAATGATATTCATATACTAGTAATACAAGTTTATAATTTTTTGTTATAATAAAGACCATTCACAATATGTGGCATAATTCTTGACAATTACCTTTGCACAGTGTCAGTATCAACTTTGGTTTCAAGCATACAGAAATTTTAGCAATGACGATGGCTATAATAATAGCATCGATTCACCATTCACAACACTTAAATTATATTATTCCTTACACTTAATTCAATATTTATGTTGATTTATTGAACATACACTTTATGTATATTTTTATGTGTTGTAAAGTGTATGCATGTATGTGAACAAGACAAAAATTATAAATAGCAATAAAACAACAATAAAATCAGGATTAATCAATGGTGAATTTTAGCAAGACTGGCCTTCCATAGACCTATTGACTGACTCACCTATTAATTTAGTTCTATGAGCGCTACCTGAGGCTACTCCTTTGAGAGCAGGTAAACCATGGCCCGATTCCTTCCTCGGACTCTTCACATTCATACCTGAAAAGAAATAAAGTTTATATATATTGTTACCTGGGGTGGGTTGTTGTTTCTTTTTATTTTCTTTTATTTATTTTTTGGGGGAAAGGGGGTATTTATAGTGACAATCTCTACAAGAACAAGCTTGCTCGTACAAGAGTAAATTTGTACAGGACTTTCCCTGCTACTATCTGACTGTCCACTACTTGTTTTTAACAGTGTTGAATGTAGCAGAATCTTTGCTTTCAAATGTTAATGCAACTTGCTTTACATACAGTCTTAAAGGAATCCCTTTGAAATAACACTGTGAATATGAAAAAGCAAGACAAGTTACTTTCTAGAGGAATGGACAAAATGGGGTCAACGGAGCATGTATACTGGGAGAGTTTAATGAATCATCTAGTTAGTGATTCTCATCTACTGATGTGTTCTGAGCCAATCAGATACAAGGATTTCAGTAGCTTATAACAGTTGCCAGTGATAATCACCGACTATATGTTTCATGAAATGCTCCCCTGGATTTAATACCCCTGACAAAGAAAGCTTTGAATGGAACATCCTCATTAAGCGTCTGAGAGGGATTATTGGATTAAACTCAAACTTGGCTATACCTTTGAACACCTTATAATCCTTTCATCCTGTTAAGATTAAAAGCCTAATCTTATCTATTCACTGAGCTATGGTCAGCTACTTTATGGTTTCTGACTATTAAAGATAATGCAAGTTTACCTTGGGAGCAGACTCATTATTTTCAAACCCTCAAAAAATAATTGGGCGGTTTCAGAAGAATTAAAGTATGACCTAAATCATCCTACCGCACAAATGCACGATATCCAAAGTGTAAACTGACTAAAGTCATTGATGAAGAATATGCAGTTGAGCGCATCAAAGAAACATGACCTGACTTATGCGATAATGTGCAGCAAGATGCATCTGCATGCAACCTTTAATGTCTAAAGTGAGATTGTAAGCATATCAAAGTATGGTTTCATGTATTGCATTCTTTAGTCAAAAATATCTTTTTAAAATGTAAAATTTATATCTATTGCTTCTCTCTACATGCATCATTTTTTAACTAAATTAAACTAAATAAATAAACCTATCAAACCAAGGCTTCAAAACAAACCCAATTCTCTTTTAAGAACATGTTTTTCAAAGCAATTTGATTCGGATAAATGCAACCAGGGAGGAGAGCGGCATGCGTTCATATTTTTACCTGGTACATATCTGGCCTTGCCCATATAGAACTGTTTAGCTGATGAAGCAGAGGATTTTCCAGACTCTAGTCCCACCCTAGCCACTCCAGGTTGGTTTCTTGTTGATAAAGGACCTACTCTATGCTTAGGTGGACTCCTGAAACAAAAGAAAAGGACACAAACAAGAGTGCTTCATCAGTCGGAAAACAATTCTTTGGGTTAAAACTTACACCTGTTTTATTTATGCAGATCTATTATTGTTTATTTCCACTTATTCAAGTAAAGATATGTATATGTGTATATGTATAAGTTGTAAATTATCATACATGTAACGCCACAGTAGTCAGAATATAAAACATATATTTGAAAATGTCATATGAAACTGTCAAAAACAATAGGCAGGATAGTTCCTTATCATGAATCCGAAGGATTTTTTTTTTTTATCAACATTTAGAGAGGTCTTCCATATTGGGTTAAGTTTAAATTAGAAATAATCCTAAACACATGTTGATATATATATATTTACAATGTACATACAGTGATAAAATACCAAGATGACAGATGCATAATCCATTTGACTCACCCTAAAAAGTCATCATCATCATCCCAATCTAACGAGGCCTTTTTCCCGACTGCATTTCCTGCTCCGATTGTAGGTAAAGCCTTGGTTTTCAATCCTCCTATCTTCTTTGTCTTGGCACTGCTACCACCGAACCCTCGACTTTCATCCAAATCAAAATCATCACCCCAACTGTCTTCCACTTTCTTCACTGTTTCCCACTTTCTCCTCCCGCTCTTGTTTCCTGCATTCACAGGCTTTGAGGGTTCCACCTCTTTGGACTTTCCTAAATTGGCGAAGAAATTGTCCATACTGTCCTTGGGAGGGGCATTTTCCTTCTTAGGTTGCACTTTGGGGGGAGGGCTTTGTGCTGGTTTCTGTTCCGCTACGACTCTCCTCTTCGCAGAACTTTGATTGGGTGCTTCCCTTTGTAGTAATTGATTCGGATGCTGCTGTTGTCGAGTGGACGGCTGAACTTTGGCACCTAGCTCACCTACACCAACTTGAAAGTACTTGTATTTCAGACACTGAGGATGAAAGCAGGGGAAAGAGAATGTATTTGCAGATGTGGCTAAGGTTAGATGTGTCTATGTGAGGAAGATCTCCAACCATTGACAGTCATGTTTGATCTTAAAATCTTGGATTTGTTGCAGTTTAATCAAATTTTTTTACTGTTACATGGAAATCACATTTATACATCATTGGCAATAAACTGTCAGGTCTGACAATGCAATACATCATGATGTGTAATTAGTAAACCATAGTGGGACACAAATGTTTTGCTGAAGTGATAATTAGAAGACATTTGCCTCGTTTAAATGAGACAGGGGTGTTTAGCTCTGGTATGTCACAAATATGGACCCAACCCGATAGAAAGACCCCATACTCACTTGTGCTGCCGTGGGTCTCTTCTGGGGATCCCAGGCAAGCATGTCACGTATGAGTTGAAGAGCTTCGGGACTTGCGTTGGGTATGATTGTCTTGAGTGGCATGGCTACGCATTGAGGAAACTTGAAGTTCATCTGGGATGCTAACCTGTATCCCTCCACCCATTCCTCCTGTGGAGAGTCCAAATAAAAGGCAAGAAGAACATAAATGGAGAGTGAGTAAATGTGTATTACCTTTCATGGAAAGTGGAATATAATTTGCTGATTTCAGAATTGAAAAATAGAACTGAAATTAACTGCAATAGAGGAACATCTAATTTTTAAAGATCTTCAACTTCGTGAGGGCAAAATTGCCCATCACCCTCATGTATATCCTATGCCGTACAGTTGGTATATGTAGGAATATTCACTGCATTAAATATTTCTTTGTAGTAAAACTTTTTCTAATGTGATCGATAGATAACACCTAACACATAATTCTGCTCTTACATGTACATGTATGTATACATGTACATCTAGTTTACAATCTTTTATCTGTCCTAATACCCCACATAATTAGGAATAATCCAATGTGTGTGGATTTAATCAATTGATTTGAAATCTAAATCTAACTCTTCCTCTTCAAACTATTTTTTGGTTCTTTCCCGAGTATTATCTTGGGAGAGGGTAGAAGGCAGAGGGGGAGGGATAAAATAGAAAAGGACTAGGGGCGATTTTGCCCCCAAGCGTTAAAAAGAGCCCTGGAAATTTGTTTAATTAAAACCCTTAAAAAAAAGCCCTATCCACTGCAATGTTAAAGCGATTTAGGCAGTATGCTGTGAAAACTAGCCCCCCCCCCCCAATATTTTTTTTTTGCCCCGGGGGGGGGGGGGAAGTCTGCTGTGCAAACCCTTCACCCGAGTAGGGTCTGAATTGCAGCCTACTCATGCCTTGTGTACTGCGTTTTGTATATATGCTAGTCTTTGCGTGGATATACACTTGTTGATCAAAGTTTCAATCAGGGTCTGTACCTACAGACTAGGGGGGAGTATATCTTACCTTCTTAGGGGTGCCCAATATCGTAGTGATCTTGAATATCTCATCTACCTCACTACTACCAGGGAATAGAGGTCTTAACGTATAAAGCTCAGCCATGATACATCCTACCGCCCACATGTCAATGGGTGAGCTGTATTTGGTGGAGCGTAGTAGGACCTCTGGTGCTCGATACCTACAACAAAAGAAGATTTGATATTGTCAAATACCCCAGTAGAGTTACAGAATATATACATGTACCTTATTTACAACATTCCATTTACTTCATATATAGTTTTGTATGACTCAGAAGATGACATATCTACAGTCTGCAACAAAACTTGATTCCACTTTTGAATTTAAAAATGTAAACAAGAAATTTAAAACAGATAGGGTGTACATGTGCATATCTAAAGCACATCATGCAAAGCATGACAACTTATTCATCTTAATACAATTGTAAGTAAATTCACCAAACACAAATTGGCACTTTAAACTGACAGGTGAGATTAAATGAAATTGTTCCTTTTTTTTTCAAACAATGTCGCCTTGGCCATAGGAACAAGATGAATTCTGGTGAATTTCAAAAATCTAAAAAATTCAAAAGGTATATTAAATATGAATGAAATCTTACCATCTTGTTGACACGTAGTCTGTGTACGGAGGGCGGGACCTGGTCTCTCTCGCTAGACCAAAGTCAGCAATCTTAATGAGTTCAGGTCCACAGCATAACAGATTCTCAGGCTTCATGTCTCGGTGGAAGAAACCTTAGAAGGAACAACACACAGAGATTTAAAATTTTATTTTTGTGATATGCACCATAAAATAATGATTCATTACCATCGTTATTACCTGTTATCCACTTTTATATAATTTATCATATTGAAATGACACCTTTAAAAGCCTCAATACCATTTCCCTATTCTGACCGCACAGAAACGTTCATAACACTAACAATGCACTAACAGAGGCCCTGATACAATCAGTAATTTGGCAACGATGCCTAATGCTACAACAATGCATTACTTAGACATTGAAAATAAATGTTTTGACTTCACAATCCGAAAGATGTGACTGGGCTTACTGTTAGCGCTCTGTTCAAGGATAACAACGTTTCTGTGCGACCGGCACAGATCCTGCATTGCCTACATGTACACGCACAATCTCCACTCCCAAGGGTGTGTTACCACAGTGGGCAGCAAATTCCCTCTTAATTGTAAACCAACAACGTTGATCTGCATCCAACCAGAGAGTAATTGCGGATGCAAGTGCTTTTCACACTCAACCCTCTGATTACACGGCAGAATCACTAAATAAAAATGCAACTGTACAGTATCACCCCATGCTACTTGGAATCAGGGTGGCAAATGGCAAGGAATCAAGTCTGATGTATCTGGTAATTTGAAGGGAGTTTGATACAACTGTCTAACTGGGAGTTCAGCTCAAATAGAGAGCTACATGTATAAAACCTTTTTTTTAGGTAGAAATGCTATACACTACTCCTGAAAGTTTTCCAGCTATACATGTAGCTATTCCAAATAACTCCATGAGATATTTTATTAAAAAAGATAAAAAATTGTATCTAAATGATAATGGAATAGATGAACAATGCATAAATATCAGGATATACAATAAAAGCTGATAATCATCATGTAGTTGTACAGTATTGCAGCATAATTGCCACATTATTGCCATTTCAAATGCACATTACATTCAATATCAATTCAATATTTCCTCCCCATTCATTATTGATTTTAATTGGCAATCCATACACACTCATAGTCTGGATTTGCAGACAGTTTCTGACACCCGAAATGACGGCTTCACTTTTCCTTTACATCTTGATGCTCCATGTAGACTTGCTCAGGAGGAGTAAAGCGTGACCAACGAGCTCTAATCCTCTCAACCATGTTGTCCAAAATACAGGGGGGGTGGGGGATATGAATCAAGGTAATTCTATTATTGTTTTTGTTACTTTTTTGTGTAACCAACTTGTGTTTATGTGATTTGCAATCACTTGATAATCATTGTAAATATTGTAATTGACTTTAATTTGTCATAATTAAACCAGAGTTTTTAAAAAAGAGCTGTAAGAGAGAAAAAAAAATGTTGTCCAAACAACTTTATAACAACTATGGCTGCTGATGATTGTTCTTCATGATATTTGCTATGAAGTTCTGTTTCCCAGTGTACAGTGATCATTCTAATTTAGAAATATGTCAGTTTTTAATTCATTTAATATTGTTTGAGTTTTTTTTTTACTTCATACAATGGCGAAAGTGAAAAGTACATGTACAATGAGGCTTTACATTAATAGACCACATGATAGTAATATACACTGAGTGAACAACCTGCAAAAGTTAATTGAGTTTGTACCTTCAAACTACATGTAATGAGGGATACAATGATCTGTACTGAACATTAGGCCATTAATCCATTCATCCCGCATGTTTGTATCTGGATGTGGTTGCCTAGTAACTTCAAGCTGGATTGTTATCTTGCTTTGTTAATCATCTTTCACTATTGTTTTGCCTTTTTGGGGGGGTGGATATATTTCGAAAATCTATATCTCTGCCATCTATATCTATTGATCACCCCAATTTTTTTTCTCTCTACATGTACATCATATTCATAAAATATGAATTATCAATACAGTCCAGAGTAAAACAGTCATGGGAAAGTTTTAGCTTTGAAAGAGTATGTTTAATGTTTAATGCTTTTCTCACAATTTGATTTTGGAATATAAAAACTTCTTTTGTAGGTTTTTTATGGTTTCTATTAAGGTACATTATGAATTCATTGTGTGTACATGAACAATTCATGCATCGATTTTGTCTAATTGAGAAATACAGCTTTTCTTTTTTCTTTTTTTTTTTAATTCACTGCAGACTATTTGAGGGGGAAACTCTCATATCATTAAATAATATTTTTGATGTATTCATTTTTTTGGGGGGGAGTAATGCAGAAATCTGTTTTAACAAATTAAATATGGTAATAGAAAAAAGTGATTCACAGCCCTTCAAAAACATTACAAACAATAAACAAAACATATCTGCATCATGCAAAATATATGAAATACATACATGTATGGGTAGTTCTTAGACGCTAAAAGGAATTTGCGTCTATATGGGTTTACATGAATGTCTTTAAACACAACATTCATGTATGGTAAAGAAAGAAAGTATTACATGGCTTGATAGTTGGCTGAGGTTGTTTTTAGTAATGCTTACCATTTTTGTGGATGTACGCTAGTCCTTGGAGAATTTGGTATACAATATTCCTGATAACTGGTTCCGCTATTAATTTAACCCTGTAAAGGTAAACAACAATAATAAAACATCAATATACATGTACCCATAATTTGGTATACAGTTCATGTGTAATGTTCAGGTAATAATCTACATGTATCCATGTACATGTATACATATGAAAAGTGAAAGATCATAGAATCAAACTGTTTTTAAGGGAAAGAGGAATTCAAACAATTTTCTCAAAGTTACTGATTAAAAATTTTATAACGTACACTGTACACTGTTATGGTTAATAAAGAGAAGTAAGTAGCTGTGTCTCTGTTGAATCTATCTTAAGTTTTCTAATCATCACAACCGTGTCTTTGCAGGATTAGAAATTATTAAAAATCAATCTGACACGAGACTGGGTTTAGTTTGTATCAATCACAAGTTCATTACCCTTAAAATTCTGACATGAAAACTAAAAGATAAAAAGGAGATTTGTAGTGACCTACCTTCCTTTCATTAGTTCATAAAGATTCTCTTGCATGTACTCAAACACAAAATAAAGGATGTTGTCTTCTCGAACCACTTCCTTCAACTTGACAATGTTTGCATGGTTCAACTTTTTCAGAGACTGCAAAAAAAAAAGAAGAAAGAAATATTTTATTTTCTAAATACACAATCATCTGATTTTCAAGTACCGGTAGGGCCTACATAAAACATATTTTAGTATTAAATCCAAACAATTTGCATCAATTATTTTTTAACAAGTTTAATGGCAAATGAAGGCAGAAAACAAAATAATTAAAGCCTTCTGTACATATTACTTTATAAAGCTGGCTCAATAGTAATTTTGGTTCGTACTCATGGGATACATGATTGTTTCATACAGTGTACATGTATATCCTAGCATTGTAAGAATGGGTGAAAAAGGAGTTGTGCACTGATATTCTGTAGCACATGTACATGTACTGTATATGTGGATATATATTGCAAATGCAATTCACTTTTTGGCCTACATGTACATAATACAGGTTTACTATATAACGGATGGGTATATATACATGTGCATGTACATGTAGATGTTTATTTCTTCATATTCTGTGAGGCATGTATCAAAAAAACAATCTGGAGTTTAATCATGATTTTAATCACATGCACAACTGCCTCTTCAACTCATGCATCTCCCTGGACTGCAGTGTTAAATTAGACATACAGTTTGGTTTACAGCGAGCTGTGCACTGGGGGCAGTCAGGGATGCACATCGCTACACGACACTCATTGATTACTGTTGCCAGGCAACAATGGATGAGCCCTTACAAGAATGCTGGGCATTTAACAGTCTAATACCCTACAAGTACATGCACATGTGTGTACCGGTACATTATTCTATTCATGTTCAGCAATGATTACAAGGTGGTTCTCAACTGTTATGCAATATGATCTTCTAGTAAATTTCTATTTTCCTTTTTTCTATAATACACATGTATTTCATATTTCATTGATTTTTTGTTCCTGTGGAAAATGCAAACAATACACCAATCAAACAGACAGGCAGTGCAATATTACAATCTACATTTATTTGTACACTCTACAGTGTATGAGTATGGATATAGCAACAAGAAATAATAGTCATACAGTAGCTGAAACAAAGAATTCAATGGTCATCAAAGGTGAAAGTGACATATGATCGATAGAGACCTCCCCCAATTCAAATATCACACAAACCTTTTGTTTACTATGTGCAAATAGAGTTGCAGATGCTCACGAACATGCAGTCAAATGAGCCTATATTTTTAACCATAAATTCCCACACCTATGCAATCCAAACTTTATACTTATCTCACATGAAAACACATGTACATGTCCATCTGTCAAGTGAGGGGAGATTGACCCCATGTACATTACATGTAGAAGTGCAAGAAATTCTTTATGTGTTTTATTCTTGCAGTAATAATAACAAGTACTGATTTTTATAGCTTGATTAGCTTACCTTGACCTCTCTCAGATCCATGCATTCATTCCATGAATAAAACTTCTTTTTCATTCTACAAAAAATAAACAATGAAATATATATTATTGCAAAGGCTACACAGGATATCAGTCAGGAAAAAAAAATTTCAATCGGAAAATTTCATAAACATTGCAAAAATATCTAGAACACAACAGAACAATATAGTGGGAGTATCAAAAAAGGTTGGATTATGATATTACAATCTTGAAAATAAAAATTGAATGCAAACTATCATACAAACTCAAATAAGGGTACAAAATCTGTACCATGAAAATATATAGCCTTTATTCATACACATAATCTTCAGGTGTCCATAGCAATAAGCACCCTTTTGAACTTTCCAGTGTTCAATCCATTCACACAGAAAAGCAATTATGAACCGACAACAGAACGGATATCATCTGACTATTGTGCAGACGGCGTCCTGTTCCCATGGCAATCAGATTTCAAGCACTACACCAGTAATTTTCATTGACTTGCTCAAATCAGGCATAGATGATGAGGGTGAAGTGCATGAAGGGGTTTTTGTGGTTGAGACAGTTAAAAGCACTTTCATGTATTTGAATGATATTGGGTTTGCTGGATTTAATACTGGGCATGAAAATTTATCAAAAGCTATAAAATGTACACAAACTTGTTTCAAAGCATATCACAACACATGCATATTTACATTGTCATTGTGTATAATGCATACCTGCTGTTTCATTTGTACAATAACTGATGAACATTTTTTTTTTTATTGGGTAGGCCTACATGTTTATTATTGTCTTTTATCATTTCTTCTTTACATAGGCCTATCCATTTAAAGAAAACTAAAATTTTGTAGATTGCTCATAAAGGAGACTATAAACTTTAAAAAAAAAAGTTACATGTACAGTGGGTATGATAGATCTAAAGTATTCTTTGATCTAATATACATGTACATGTAGGGAAAGAATAAGATTACTGGTAGCTTTTACATTTTTCCCCTTTTTTTGTCTACTGAAAGTAGTCATGACATATCCATGTATGTATGACCCGTAACGGTTTTGAGATGAAGAAAAATCTGTAATGGAGGCTGAATAATTTTGCTACATATAACACATGCTTTCCGTAGACTCCAGCCCGCATAGGCTATATGCGTGCTCCGTCTCCAACGCGTTAAGAAAATAATTCACATCATTTTGCCAGGGCACTACAATAATCCCCACCCTGTACATATACCATCAAACAATCCAAAAACTCTCTGTATTCCGCAGGAATAACTGCTCAAAAGGTATGTATCTTCTTACCAATGCAATTGCTGATGTGTATATCAATAATAACTGCTTAAACTTACTTTTTGATGGCGACTTTCTCTCCATTATCGAACCTACAGCCGAGAAGAACACTCCCATACGTTCCATCTCCCAGTTGCTTTTGAAGCTGATACTGGTTCATCGTGAAATTCTAACTTGAAAAGTGCACTTTCAAACAAGAGTTTTAATGTATGCTGTTAAGATGTCCTTCTTATCGCCATGACATGCATACCTAAGAGAGCGATGAGTAAGTCCTCATTCGATCTTTGACATAGGATGCATGAAAGATGTCCATAGTGGGAAGAAGATAAGTCCAGAGGAGTTTGCTTGTAATATCACCACTCCTCGAACAAAATTCAGTTCAGTTTTTTGTGATGAACTGAACAATGCCTATGATCCAGTGTTGATTCGCAAATAATGTGTTCATTAATTAATCACGATACTCTCATGCCTAATGGATGGTTGTCAAACGTTGTGAACGTGGCACATGGAATGCTAACTTGGCTGGGTCCTATTTATACTCTGATGGTAGTGTGATGTACATGCATACAGCTGGCACCATACTCAATGCTGACTAAGGTGCTGCACGATGGAGGGATGTATGCATCGATGATGGTTATTTGCAACAGCTGTGATTGGCCTTTGTTCCACTCTGTTCCCTGTTCTATTAAGCTGTATTTATCTTCATAGTTGGTGCCTAGATGTCCAAATTATCTGGGTAATCAGAACAAAATGAAAGGAAAATACTGAATTGAACACAAAGTTGTTATAAATATGAACAGTTGAAAGATTCATTCAGATACAAAGTCTAGCCTGTTCTGAACTTTTGACCAAATCCATTCCAATTACATCATACATGTACGTATAAGTTGATGTTAATGAATAAAAAAAATCAAGAAAGCATATTAAAAACTGTTTATTCCTACAACATAGAAAATAAATTTGATGGGTCTACACATAACAGTTGTTAGTAAATTTCAAGCAATTTTTGCTGGTATGATGTATCCAAAAATCCAAAAAAAACGTTTAGGGCAGGTTGACTGTCCGTCTTCAGGAGTGAAGACGGACAGTCAACCTGCCCGAAACGTCGAGTCTCTCTACTACTCATCATCTCTAATCGCCGACTCAAGCCAGCATCTCCTCATTAGCTCTACTACTCAAGCTGTTCTCAACTCATCAATCTTTCCTGGTTTACAGTCCTTTTCAGGACTACTTTCAAGAAAGAATACTCTACTCTCAAATCTCCACTTTCTCGCCTATCCATTTCTTCTCTTCTTCTATCCACTGTTTCTATAACACTTCACATGGTGTACCGTAAACCACATCAGCGAAAGCTAGGAGAGTTCTGGTCTGCGTGGCATTATGTTCACGCATTGGGAATAGGGCCTTTTTCATTACATTGGTACAGCACATATATGTACAGACTATTAAAAAGCACAAACAGCAGACTCAGTATAGGAATTGATCTAAGCTAAGAAGACAACAAGATACATGTAGGCCTGGAAAATTGACTGCAGAAACAACTGTATTTTTCCAGTAAATATGGGTACAAAAGGACACAAATGTTGGTCCCATATGTAGATTTTAGATCTACAGGACTTATTTCAAAGTTGAGAGTTACAACCAGAGGTTAACTAGCCATCATGAATATTGGGATGCGATGAAAAAACAATAAAGATACTGAGAGGCAAACATCGATTTGACCCCCCCCCCCACCCCAATTTTGACAAATTGAACAATTTATAAGTTTACAAACCATTGAAAGCATCAATGTAGGAAATACAAGAGGGTGACGAGAGATTTCGCACCCCATGACAGCCCAAATTGCCCCTAAAATTCACCCAAATTGCTTTTTTTTTTGGCGACCATTCTTTCTGGATTCGCCCCAAGATCTATTCCAAACAATATTCACGATTTTTTAGAAAATCAATATTTTAACTGCACATGGCAAAATAATAATATTTGCTTTTACTGCACAATTACTTCTTACCCCTTAAAGAAGTAGCCCTTCAAATGAAAGAAATAGCCCCAGAAATTCTGCAATCACCCCAATGTGGAAAAGAAAAATAGCCCCTTAAAATAAAACTATTTCCTACCCTGGAGAGCATTAAAATTGGCATAAAAATACTGTTAAACATACTGTACAAAATTCTCAATTATGCACCAAATTCGGTATGAGTGTGCCAAATAGATCTACTTTGGAGTTGTTTTTTCACTTTTGTGCCCCCCCCCCCCCTTCCATGGATCCGAAACATGGAACGATGCCCCTTGGCCTTGTCACAACCTATCAATTAGTTTTAAAGATTTAGGGTAGGGTGCACTGTTCACCCGATGTATTGCACCTGCTGGTCAATTTTTAAGTTCAAATTGCCAATCCTGGCTGTATGAAGTGGAGGGGACAAGCAAAAGACTACATTTGCTTCCCCAAGCCCCTCCCCTGAGAAATTTTGAACTTGACCTATTTTTTAACCAAAAAAAATCACTAAAAAATGAGCACGAAATCCTTTTAATTTCAGATTTTCACTTTGTCTTTATTAATAAAATGCAAATGAGCAGACAAGCTTGGTCCCTTACCTTCACTCCCTCGCTTTATTTTAATTTGAGTTTCATCTAAAAAATTTATCTGCCTCTAGTTAGACTCAGGGAAACATTTGTGCGTATACTACCGTATGGGGACAGTCTCACAATCACTTTTCTTTTACTCAAAATTCTCTCTGAATGAACAAACTAGTTTTAGAAATTAGATCTATGATTCTATCATCTAACTTAATTCATTCAATTCAATTCAATTCATTTATTTTCTCTTTCAATCTTTTTACATTTACAATTATAGTTCAATATACATATTTACAAAATATAACATTTAAATCATTTTTTATAATACAATAATACCATGAAATCGAAAGGGAAGGAGACCAACTAAAAAGCAGAGCTTGTAGGGTGAAGGCCCCCTTTTATAAGTAAATTTTATGAATAAAAAATAAGATAAAATAAAGAAATAAACAAAATATATATATATAATGAATAAAAAAAATAAACAAATAAAAATAAATAAATAATAATAAAAATAAATGATTCAGTATACACTGTATACAGAAATCATAAAACGAATAAACATATAAATAAATATACAAAGATAAATTAATAAACACATTTACATTAAGTTCTGAATTACATTACTTTGGGAAAAAACGATAATCTAATATGAATTCAGAAGATATTTTTTAAGTTTCCTTTGAAATTTTGTATTGAATTACATTGTATAATATCCTTTGAAAAAAAATTCCATAATTTTGGACCAGTAAAAACAAATGTCTTCTGTGCAAACGATGTTCTTTTCAGAGGTACATGAAAGGAACTTGCCTGGCGAGTGAAGTGCTTATGAATTGTATCGTTTTTTACAAACATAATAAAAGGCAACGGTAATTGTTTATTGATAAACTTGTTGTACATTAACTGTCCGAGTTGAAAAAATATAAATCTTTAACCTTCAAGACTTTATTTCTCAAAAACAGAATATTTGTATGTGCCGTGAATTCTGCATGACTAATAATACGAATCACTCTTTTTTGTAAAATAAAAAGTCTATTAATTTGAGAATTCGCTGCATTACCCCACGCAACAACTCCGTAATTCAACTTCAAGTAAGGTAAAAAAAACGTTGAATACAATGATAACAAAATATACTAGGAAGTAACTTAATTTTCTAATGACACCAGGCAATGTTGCGAGCAATGATTTTACAAATATTATCAATATGTGCTTTCCAAGAAAGTTTTTCGTCAATGATCAGTCCCAAAAATTTAGTAGATCGCAATCTTTGAATGACAGTATCATTTAAAATTACATCTTTTGGTACAGACAGTCGTAATCTTGTTCAAGTTGTTGTTGCTAAAATAGTAAATAGCATATGTAGCAGTAGACCAAAAGCTTCGGTCTCTGTTATGTTGGTTGTTCAGCTGAACTCCGTTGGCTTCACTCACCAAATACAGAGACCGAAGTTCTAGCGCGATCTGTACAGGGGACTCAATGGCCATATGTTTATGTACTTAAGATCGGATAAAACGGGGAAGTGAATTTGCACGACAGCTGAGGTAAGTCACTGTTTTTGTTCCTTTTAACTTGATTTTTCTCTGTTTTTTGGCAATTAATGCCAAGAGGGAATATTAATTTGCATTTTGGTCACGTTAATTTTCAAAAATTTTATTCATTAAAGACAAAAATTGAAGAGCCCCGACGGGGGGATTTTGCATTGCAAGTCCCCTAATGGTGGCTGCACGCTAGCGAGCCGTCTGTGTACGAGGAGAAAAAAAAAAAAAAAAAAATGTTAAAAAACTCCTCGAAACAGACGGCTGCCAGCTGTCTAATGTAGCAGCAACATTCATAGCCTATTCATTGCTCTGATATTGATGAGACATCAGTCACAGATACTCTTCAGAATATAAAGAACATTATCAAATACAACATCATGTGGAATAATATTGAAACAACCCTAACTCTTAAAAAGTTAAGGAAATTTCTCAATTTAGATGCGCATTCTTGGCCCACTATCGTACTTTCGAGTTTCGTCTCGGTAAAGCCTCGGGGCGGGGATGATGGAGGAAGAAGTGGAGACTGGAGTCGAGTCGAGAGAAAGTAAACGACTGACGTTAGAACTTAGGGTTTAAAACATCTTTACCGATATTTCACACTTCAAATAAGAACCTTAGCAGTTTCGAATGAAAACTTACCATTGCCTTACCCACACAATTGGCTTCAAATGTTCAATCTTTTTCCAAAAAAACTAACGAAAACACATCGTATAATCTCAGTTTCGCGAAAACATACTGGGGCTGCTTAACATTACACACACACACACGAACACAGTACTTACACACACAAATTTATTTACACGTAAATGCCATAGCAATATGCACATCGTTGAATAGGTGAATTTATATAATAGACGGTAAATTGTGAATACACATTCAATAGTCTACGATCTCCCCAAAGTCTGTCTACTTTCTTACGATTGGGGATTCTCGGCCGGGAGGATCAAGGAGGGCGAGGAGCGGCGAGGAGACGTACGTAGACCACTGAACTAGAGATACGTATTTCTAGTTCAGTGACGTAGACGGCCAGAAGCGGATTCAGTGGGACGCGGGGGGGGGGGGGGGGCCACGGAAATATTTTATTTCCGTGGAAGGGCCATGGATTTTATTGACGTTGCACAAGAGAAAAAAAACAAGGAGAGGGAGGAAGAAAAAAAAAGATGCGAAGTACTGGGAGGAGAAAAAAAAACGGTATAAAGAAAAGAGTAGGAAAAATTAAGGGGACAAATAAAATTCTAGCGCTGTCATACTTGCTCTCCGTGCTCGCCTTTTGCGGCCTCCTTAAATGAGAATTATGAGATCATGCCTAAGCTACACATGACGCTTAAAATATTCTAATATTTTCCTGGTTATTATAGGCTAAAATATTTTATTTTAAGTTCGCACTTTAACTAAATGAATGTGGTTTCGATTAAATTTCTACCCTTCAGCATACCAAACAGCTTTCCAGGGGGTGCTCCCTATGGTGTATAAGATAAGGAGCACCCGCTGGACAAATCTTGGGGCGGTGCTTCAGCACCCTAGCACCCTGCTACCAAGAGCACCCCCCCCCCCCCTCCACTTTTTTCACTAATCCATGTACAAAAAGGTAAAAATAAAAGACTTCGCACCCTCCCCTTTCAAAACCGTTCCGCGGCCCCTGTATCAATTTGGGCTGTATTGTGTTTTAAATGAGAAAGGCAATAATTTGATAGGTATTAGGTAGGTCTACGGGATCCCCTGTGCACACCAGCAAGAGTATCATAATTAGTACATTTCCGGTACTAATTTCTCTGTTCGTGCCATATATATAGGATGGTTTTTCTCATGTCTCCTGCGTCCCGTCATTTCGGTTTATTTCATGGTCTAATGCCAATTCGTCCAAATTACTGACTATAATTTGGTCTACCATCAGTTCGTCCACTATCCACATGGTCTAATTGCCATTGCGTACGTCCACTCACCATTTCGTCTAATGACCAGTTGGTGCAAGTCAATATACTATTTGGTGTAATTCGACTTAGTGTTAATTGGGCGAAATGAATGAAAAGAAAATGGGTATTACACTCTAAAAATATTGGGTAAAAGTGTTCAAAGAGGGTAATTATGTGTCCAACCATCATTGGGCATTTCTTTGGGGCATTTTTATTTATCCAGTGTGATGAAGATTTTGCTCATTCTAAAGTAATTGCTGCTTATTTTTAATCTTACTGGCCATTTAATGCTGGGCCGCATTGGGTAAAATACTGCCCCAAATTGGTTGGACACATAATTACCCTCGTGGTGGTAAAAAATTTACGCAATATCTTTTTACAGTGTTTAGACCAACTGGTTATGAGACGAAATGGTCATAGACAAACTGGGTATTAGACGAAATGATATATTGGACCTACAGTTATTTTTGGTTGTTACACAAAATGTTGATGGACGGAATGCTGGCATTAAATGAAGGTAGACAATAATTTGATGAGTGGACGAGTTGGCAAAAGACGAATTGGCAATTTTTACCGTCACTTCAGGGTCGCAAATTTGGTCATGTTGATTATAGACCAAGGAGTTGGGAGGTAGAGGCATGATTATGACTTATGAGATTAGTGGACACGGATGTGTTAGGTCCACTAATCAGTGGATCAGTGGTTCGATCAACTTATCGATATATCTTTTGGGAATTTCGTTTGATTATGTTATTATATATATTTTTTTACAATTTGGTAGAGGGCCCGCTGAGAGAACAGTTTTCGGAACTGATGTAGCTACCCTGGGTATATATACCGTTATTATTATATTAGTAGTAGTAGTACTAGTATAGTAGTATACGAGAAGGTAGCCGAGAATGGCCAGAGATCTTACCCAACTCTGATCTTATACCTATCTACTGCCATCTGTTGATGGGCCGATATAAAATTTCAATGGCAGTTGGTTGCGCGGAAATTCCGTGGTTGGTTGCGAAAGGGGGGGGGGGCGTAAGAGAGATTGGTCCGTTGCAACCAGAGTCTGTGAACTATTGTCACCCACCGGTGAATTCTATAGGTTGGGGCTTTGGGCCACTGAACTAGAGATACGTATTTCTAGTTCAGTGCTTTGGGCACATCCCCGGAATAGAGTCCTACGATCCAAGAAGAAACAAACAAAAAATAGGCAAAAAAGGAAAGAAAATGAAATATAAAAGGGAGAAGAGCAAAATTATTTTCTGAATTAAATTAAAAATCTATCACGAAAATTGATTTTCGGGTGAAAATAGGTATTAAGAAAATTGCTCGCCAGTGATCAAATTTTGCCCTAATAGTATAAACGCCATAGTCAGTGGCGTTACTACGGGGGGCATGGGGGGGGCACGTGCCCCCCCCCCTCCCCCCCCCCAAAAAAAAAAAAAACGGGGAAAAGGAGAAAAAGAGGGAGAAAAGAAGAGAAACGTAGTGGGGAAAGAAGAATTATTGTTCATTATAATGTTAAAGTATTACATAAGAAACATTTTTTTTCATAACTTTATGAAACATAATTTGCTTATATGACTTCATTCTTGGTGCTCGCATTGTCTGTTTAACAAGATATATAATCCTGTTGTACTGAAACACCTCACGTTTTCAAGTCAATATACATCAAATATATTTCCTCGCACTTCGAGTAATTATTGTTTTATGTAGTGACATATGCTTCTTTTTCATGACTACTTAAAGTGATTGCCCCATTTTAAGGTCTTAATATAAAAAAATTCCTGTCCGTGATTACGTTCGCATTAGTGGATTGGTGAGATATGTCTGCTCTCCATGAATTCCTCAAATCAGTCCTTAAAATGTCCCTTTTTCTGATCTGAATATAAAAAATTTCAGCTCGCGCTTCGCGCTCTCATCATGTTGTTAGTGATATGCGTATGTTAATCATGATTACAATGACTACAAGTGCTTCATGTGTTTAGATGTAATTCTAACAAAAATCACCAAGCGCTTGGCACTCGCATTAGATGACTATACACTTAATGGATTCCTTGGCTAAAATATAGTCCTTAAAATGTCCCTGTTTGGGGTCAATGTATACAAAAATTTCAGCTCGCGGTTCGCGCTCGCATCGTTTAGCGAGACAGGTACGTATCATGATTACAAAAAATGATTATAATGTCCCTTTTTACCTCTGAATATCAACAATTTTCAGCTCGCGCTTCGCGCTCGCATTATTTGATCAGTGAGATACATATCCATTTAATGGCACTGTCCTTAAAATGTATCTATTAGGTCAGTATTCCTGGCAACTGAGCGCGCTTCGCGCGCTAACTATAAGTGACTCAAAAATTTTGCTGGTGCCCCCCCCCCATGCCGCGACCCACGGTACGCCACTGGCCATAGTACCCCTCGCCAGTTTCTCAAAATATATGTTTTTCTGGGAGGTATAGAATTGGAGGGAAAGAAAGAGAGGATAAAAGATTTTGAAACAGGCGTGAATCCACGTGGAGCACAAAAGAACACACAGGGGGCGGGGCACTTTACTACATTTTATACGCACACAAAGTCAATGTATAGCGTTGCTGGTCGAGAGGATATAGGTTCGTGACGCAGGATGTATAAACGCCAGAAATTAGGAAAATATTATTTTTGTTCTAATTGACGCAGAATTGAGAGCAAAAGTAATATTTTCTCAATAAGAAAAATAAAACGAACAAAAATGAAGTAATTCCTTATCCTTAAGTTATAATTTATCATTGTCAATTTCTCGTCTCATTTAGTCGATGCATGTCATTAAAAAATGAAAATTACTGGGGCCTCTATGCCGAGATTAAAAGGCATTTGAAAATGACAACAGGACGCAAATACTGTATTCAATACACCGCCAGCTGATTTAGGACAGAGAGATTATCATCACTTAGAAAAAACGATTAATTTGGAGACGGATCATTATAGTTGCTTTCACGGGGCATTGTTCAAAATCCGCACAGACAAAAAAAAAACAATTAGGCTTATATACATGAGGCTTCGCTTCGCAATGGGGGGAGGCTTCTGGGGGCTTGTAAAATGTGTGCCATTGTTTATTACAATGCAAGGAAACTTTGCCTGATTAACTAAGCAACTGTAAATTGTTGTCTGTATCCCTGAATGATGTAAAGATCACCTCCAGATACAT
The DNA here is from genome assembly GCF_037042905.1 of Lytechinus pictus. Taxonomy (NCBI): domain Eukaryota; kingdom Metazoa; phylum Echinodermata; class Echinoidea; order Temnopleuroida; family Toxopneustidae; genus Lytechinus; species Lytechinus pictus. The sequence continues at coordinate 5,960,053 of NC_087261.1, forward strand.
TTTAATTATACTTTAGAATAGGCCAGGGAGCCCTATCGTCCGAACTATACATGTACAGGAGAATTCCCGTTTCCCAATTATAGAGGAACTGCGAAAGAGTAACAAAGATTCAGAACACTTTTAACGAAAATAGCCTGTTTTTTTATTACTAGTACTATTTTTTTTTATTTAAGGAATTGTTTCTCGCTTATGATATTGGCCACCTATACTTGAATTAATTATAAATATAGTCATTGATTTTATGACGGTGTGTTAACTAATCACTGAGCTCCTTTTTTGGTTGCTAATAATTATGCCATTAAGTCAAACTCATTAGATTATTTTTTTAGTTGAGATTGATCGAATTTATATTCGCTGAAATGTATATTAATAACGCTTTACAGGTGTGGCACTACAGGGTTAGGGACTAACCGCCCCTATTAATTAATTTTCAACTGAAAAAAAAAATAAGAAAAAGGGGAGAAGAAAGGAGATGAAGTAAAAAGGACTTAAAGGAGAGAGGAGAAACGACAGCATAAAAATGACGTGTAGGTCAAACAGCTATGTGTTACCCCTTTCATTTCAATTCAGAAAAAACAGGTTGTCTTGCCCCTCCTTTTTCAAATTACTTCCAAGTCCCGGCCGCCCCTTGCTCTTAGACGGGACCAGAAGTTCCACACTCTTTATAGGCGAAATGAGAAAAGAGCCGAAAATCATTGTTATTACGATTTGAAAACTGGACATTTTAAGTACCTTAAAAATAAACAGGTATCTTACTAAACAATAATGGTGCGAGCGCGAAGCGCTAGGTGGATTCCAGGCCTGGGGGTGGGGGCACAGCCGGCCCGTGCCCCCTTTTGAGAAGCAAAATTAAAATTTGTAATGTAAAAATGCAGTTAAAACCAAAATGTGCCCCTCCCCCTTTTGAAAGTGAAGACCTTGTTTTTTTTTTGCTTGTAAAATTTGTCCTCGGAAAAATGTGCCCCCCCCCCCTTGGAAAATCCTGGATCCGCCGCTGCCCGCCAACCCTCCTCTCCCCTCATGGAATTTCCCCGATCAGTTCAACGACTAGCGACTTTTGAAGATTATGACCTCTCCTTTTCCCCTTTTTTTTCAAACGAGAGCCGTTTATTAATCCCCAAAAACAATATAAACGAATATCATCTAAAAATCCGATCGTACACAACTGCATTTTTGGGGTTGACACCTAAAATCTTTTTAGTCTTTTTTTTTGTTGGTTTCCTTCTTCTTTGTGAAAATAGTTAGATATTGACATTTTCTAACGTCTAGCGCCTTCTCTTGAGAGTTTTTTTTCCGATAAAAAGCTAATTGTGACTGGATATATGAAAGTTACCACGCATGCATGGTCACAGACAAAAATGTCATCCTGAAATTTTCCTGTCATTTCATGTTTGAGAAGTGGTTTATATAGGTAGAATAATAAAATAGATATATATCCTCAGATATTGTGTAAATTAACTGCAAAATTATCCAATAGTTCACACCATTAATTCCTCAACATCATCTGTTTTATGGCATACATATTCGTATAATCTGGTAGTGTATAGGAATAGTGATAAACACGTTTGAAAGGGATTAACTGAATCTTAACACAGGCTTTGATTTCTCCATAGAAGAACATAGATTTTTTTTAATAGACCAAATGCATCAAAATAGCAATGTCACCTTTCAAAACACCTTTGCAAGACTTTTGCAGTAATACGAAATATTTCAAATTATTTGACTCCTCCAAGTGGAATCCATATTCAATCATATGCAATTTTCATTATCAAATTATATATGTATCATGTTGAATATTTAACATTTCATAATCAAAAGTAAATGTAAGTGAGCGACACCATCGGTTCTCTCATTTGCATATTCCCTGTATGGTGATTATAGTAAGGCGTCCAATTTTCATAAAATTTCAAAGTAATTTTTTTCTTCATGACATTGGATCCAAATCATCTTACATAATTTCGAAATCAAATATAATTTTTAATTTGCTTCCATTGAATTTCATCTTTAAAAAACACAATACGGAAATTCGATAGTAGTTCAAAGAAAGAAGGCAATACCTTTTTTTACTTAAATGTGATTTGATTGGCTTGGATTATCAATTTCAATGTCTTCCTTTTATGGTTTCAATGGTTTTTATGGTCATTTTGTCCGAAGTACTATTGGACGAGCAAAAAAAAAAGAAAATAAAAGAAATGTCCTCACTTGCATGTGTATGAACGTACGACATAATAATGATAATAATATGAACTATGGCTCTCAAAAGGGGAGGCATGGGCCGGAAATGCCCCCCCCCCTTCCCCCACCCTCACAAGTAACCAACACCATCCGGACAGTTCATCATGCACCTGTCGTACGAATGTGACACCAACAAAACATGCCCCACCCTCTTTTCTGCACCCCTTGGTATGTCCGCGCGTGCCGTCATGTCACAAAGTACACAATGCTTATTGCACCCGCGTGCGCGTCGCGCGCACGCTACGCACTTTTGTATATCAGCCATTTTCGTGTATTGGCACGTTAATGATGGGGTGAAGACCGCTGGAATTCATTCAATTAAATTGTACTTTTTAATAATCGTCATTTATAAGCATCAGTTTGTGAGTATATTTTCTTTGTTTATCTACCACATTATCTATTTTGACACCTTTATCTATTTCAGAGTATCTATAACTCGTGGAGAGAATCTGGTGATCTGTCACCGGAATAGACTGTGTGAGTGTGACTTGCCGGTGAGAAGGGGGGTAAAGTGGTAGATAGTCGCCCGGAAGTTCTGCGGTGGGAGTTGTCGTAACTGTGGAGAAGCGGTTACGTACGGGGAGTGCAAGTGAGACTGTATAAATATGAAATATTAGTGTATAACTATAAGTCAATATTTTAGTTATCTTGGATTAGTTGGACAAATTAGTGATTTTCACGTTTGAATGTTGTGTCTGTACTTGAAATTAATGCATTTATTTAAAATTTTGAGTGAGGACATGTTATTGTTATTTTGTTAATGACAAATAGGTGTTGCAAAATCATTGAAAATTATTTTGAACTTTAAGTTTGTTTAAACGACGATAATACTTTCAACTTCGACTTTAATCTATAATATAGTAATGAGGCTATTGGTATGTGATGCACAGTCATGATGTATACTTTAGTTAACTTTAGATATATTTACCTTAGATAGGGTAGGCAATGGCACTAGATTTGTGCTGTACATGTGTACAGCCAGGTGAGTTGGCCTCAAATTGACAAATACTTGTTCCCAAATGTCATGACAAGTCTCTCAGTCACATTCAAGGTCAATATACCCACCTCTTTTCCAAATATTGCGATCGGGAACGGCTGTATTTCAGCTTTGATCTCGATGTCGTTGTTTGAATTCTCAGACATCACTTCGCGGATTGCTTGGATTCGCCGTGCGCCGTAAAGTTGATATGGACTGAAGTTAGCAACCAAATCATGCGAACAAACTGCCAGCATGCTGCAGGCGAATCTTTTGGTCGCATAAGAAAAAAAAATGAAAGTAAAAAGTTAAAAACAATGGTTCTATCTTGGTGGATTATCCTTTGGCTGTTTATCACAATAATCAATACGGAATAACAAAATATATTTCTATAGATGCCTACAGTAGATCTATAAAACAAGAAATTTTTTTTTGGCTTCGGTAGAGTACTTAAGGACGTTCCACAGTTATGTTTGTGCGCATTATGATCTGCGCATAGTTTACACTCTGCGCGCTGACGTCACAATTGATGAACATGTGACTAATTAGCTGCGGGTATGAGCTGATTTTTCTCATCTTCTGCACTTTAACTGCAAATCCGATGCGTTATTTCATGAAGCTTAAAAATGGAATTATTCCATGGACCATTAAAAAAAAATTCTCTACAATTTCAAAATACTTTACTCTGCAGTGCTGCCAAGAATCACGAATATTACCCCGAGTTTGAATAAATGGTAGAGTGGTTTTGATTTTTTCTCCACTTAGATACAAAGCATTCGGCGCATTTTTGGTGTTTTAAAAAGCACATTTGCTCTGATAAAAATGCTGATAGTTTAAAAACAAGCACATGAACCCCTAGTTTTTAATGTTTGTACTAAGCTTTTTCGGTATACCGGTATTAGTAATACCGTTCGGTATGAACGGCATACCGGTATGGATACCGCCGTTAAAATTTCAATACCGAAATACCGTCATACCAAAAGTTGAAAATATCATACCGGTATTTTCTTCTGTATTGTCCTCTATGGGTATTTTTACAGTAAAATTAAGCCAAAACAATAAGTTGTTTGGCTCTCTCAACGTATTTAATGAAATCAGAATCCGATAATCTAACCTCGAAATGAATACATCGCCCCTGAACTAATGTCTGAGCTCCGCTAGCCGCTGCATAAGGCCTCGGCCCCACCGCTACGTAGCTAGGCCTACATGGGGTGCATATCGGCTGCATGCACTTGTGCACACAGCTACAGAAAACAAACGAAGCCGATCGAGATGGGGAGCATTTCATGAAGATTTTTCAGTGGTTTCAACAACAGATTTGCTTTCCTCCAATCACATGCGAGGGTTTGTCATAGCTTGTAACATCCCTCTATAAACAAACAAAATCACCGACAAAACTCTTTTTGAAACACTCCCCAGCCTGCCTTTTGACCACGTGGTGTCTTCAACAAAGTATCAACCTTGGGGCGTTGACTGACAAACCACAGGGATTAACACTTGTTTTTTTCTTTATGCAAGTTTTTTTTTCTCGGACTGCTCTTAACTTTTTTTTAGGGGGGGGGGGGGGAGGGAGGGGCCGGTGCTGGGCATCGACAGACAAACCACATGGATTAACACTTTTTTTTTCTTAGTGAAAGTTTTTTTTCTCGGACTGCTCTTAACTTGTTTCAATTATGACAAGTTTACTTTTATGCAGCCTGCTACAAAAGTCGTTTGACACCCCCCCCCCCCAAATAATAAATAATACATACATAAATATAAAAAATAATAACAAATAAATAAAAAACATGGAAACAAAATGTTACGCCATCCCTCTTGGTTTATTTTGAAAATGATCTGTGAAGTGATCGTGAATGGAAGAAAATGGCTGGAATATTCGTGTGATTTGTGATGGGTGATGTATGGGTCATTCCACGGGGTTGGGGCAACAGCACTTTTTTGTGTTCCCTATGA